>NC_080378.1:59814714-60114714 GCF_014773155.1 Arachis stenosperma | reverse complement strand
GGCCATCCGCACTCCCGCACAACTTTCTGTGCAAAACTCCAATAACGCCGATTCACACACCCACGTGGACGCGTCGGTGATGCTTACGCGTGGGTTGGACTTTTTGCAGGGGCACGTATGTGTGTGGCACGCGTGCGTGTGGTGTGGCTTGTGCGCCATGCACCACTCCCGCGCGTCTCTTGCGCAACTCTCTGTAAGGTTTAGCATTGCATGTGACGCGTGCACGTGGTGCACGCGCACGCGTGGGTTGCGCTTCTTTTTTTTAAATATATGCAAAAATGCAGAATGTAGTATGCAAAATGCAATGCTAATATGAATGTTATGCAAAATTCCAGGTTCAATCAAAATTCAAAAACAGAGAAGAATGGAGAAGGGACGATCATACCATGGTGGGTTGTCTCCCACCTAGCACTTTTAGTTAAAGTCCTTAAGTTGGACATTTGATGAGCTTCCTGCTATGGTGGCTTGTGCTTGAATTTGTCCAGAAATCTCCACCTATATTTGGAATGCAAGCATCCTTCGGGGTCCTAAACAAGGCATGTAAAGCCCTTGAGCAGTTTCAAACAGGTTTCCAGGCTCCCGGGGTGTTGAATGTCAGAACAGATTCTAGGATTCCAAACTTTGCTTTTACACCTATTTCTGTCTTGATTTGCGTTTTTCCAGCCTGGCGGTAAGTAATCTGAACTCTCACTGTAGTGACCAAACAGCTTCCGAGATCCTTTCAGTTGAGCTTGACACCAATCTTTGCACCTCAAATTGAAATGCGAAACCTCATTGAATCTTGCATACCAGCGCTGAGTGCGAGTCATTTCCCTTTTGCTCTTAAAGTCACAGAGAGCTCTAAGCTGGCCATCTGTTTCAAGCAAACTATATTCAAGTGGAAAAGTAAAGATAAAAGCTAATGATTTTACCCACTTGAAGTTTGTATTGGACGGTAATGGCCTTGGGATAGGTGTTTCTAGTGGTTCTGCAAGCTCTACTCCCTTGTGGTCTTCTGTGAATTCCTCCACTTCTTTGCAAACTTCTTCCATTTCAACCATGTCTTGATCAAAGTCTTCGATTTCTTCCTCATCACTTGAGTCAAAATTGGGAGGTTGAGAAAAGTCGACCTCTGCATCATCTTCGTATTCACTTGGGGAAGATTCTTCTATCTCAAAGAATTCACTTGCGGATGCAAGTTCATTACTAAGAGAACTTGACTTGTGATTATCATCATCAAGGAAACTTGCGTCTTGGGTTATTCCGTCCAGTTCTTCATAAGATACCTGCCTTGGGGGTTGTGCATTATCCTCCTTAGCATCAATTGTGACGTCTTCGACGGAACTCTCCACAACTCTGGATTCATGCAGAGGTTCGGCATCTCCTAAATCTTCAACTAACTCTTTTTCTTCTATAGTGACAGCTTCCTCTACTTGTTCTAGTACGAAGTCATGCTCTATACTGTCCACTGGAGCTTCTAGTGTCTCCTTCATGCTGCGTTCTCCATTAGATTCTCCACATGAAGCCATGGGGGTTTGTCAAGTGTCTGAACATCTGTAAGATAATTGATTTATTGCTTGCTCCAGTTGATGAAGGGTTATATTAAATTGGCCTACTGATTCTTCGAAGCGAACCTATGATTCTTGGCTTGATGGATATGGACATGGTGCATAGGGGAGTGGTGTTTCTTGGGAGTAATTGGATTGGCTTTGGGGTGGATAAGGATCATACGATGGTGAATGGTGAAAAGAAGCTTGTGAGTATGGTGGTTTGAAGCTATGTTGTGAGGATGGTCTCTGAGCATAGGGTGGGGCTTGTTGGTAGCTACAAGGGGGTCCACCATATCTATCAGTTTGGTATGCATTGTAGAATGGTTTCTGTCCATGATATCTTGGAAGGTGTTGTTGCCTAAAGGGGTGATCAGATCCTCTTAGCTCCATCCATCTTTGATTGCTATGACCATGATGCATAGACCTATTATAGCTTCCATTTCTTTCAACAAAATTAGAACCAAACTCAAAGCGAGAGGGGTGAGAATTCATAGTAGCTATCAGAAATAAGAAGGGAAACAAAAACAATTAAACAAGTAAAAGAAAAATATTTACAATAACCAATAATAAGGCACACGTTTGCAATTTCCCGGCAACGGCGCCATTTCGAAGAACTGAAGATTGATGGTTTAGAAGTTATGATAAATTTTCGTTGCAAGTATAGTTTCTAAACCAAGAAATCAACCTTTCTTGCAAATGTTTTGGTTGTCACAAGTAACAAACCCCTTTGGAATTGATAACCGAAGTATTTAAACCTCGGGTCGTCTTCTCAAGGAATTGCAGGGAGGTGTGATTTATTATTGGTTATGCAAAGGTATATTTCGGGGTTTTGAAAAGGTTCGAACAACTAATTTAATTGATAAGAAAAGGTTTGAAAAGGTTCGAACCCCATTTGTAGGGTTTATCTTGTATTGATTTTTGGGGATTTTTATCACATTTTACCCACATTTATTCAATGAAATAGCATGGTTTTGTATATTCTCCTTTAATTGTGCTTAAGAGTGAAAACATGCTTTTTAGGACTTAAAATAGCTAAATCTAATTCTCCTTGATTCTATTAGATGCCTTGATATGTTTGTTAAGTGATTTAATGTTTAGGAGGCAAAGATTGGATCAAGGGAATGAAGAAAGAAAGCATGAAAAGTTGGAGAACTCATGAAGAAATGAAAGAACCGGAAAGCTGTCAAGCTGACCTCTTCGCACTTAAACGACCATAACTTGAGCTACAGAGGTCCAAATGATGCCGTTTCAGTTGGGTTGGAAAGCTAACATCCGTGGCTTTGAAACGATATAAGATTTGCCCTAGTTGCTATATGTATAAGGATGCGTACGCGCACTGTACGCGTACGCGCCGTTGGTGCACGTGGTTCACTTCATGCAAACTCGTGGCTAGCGAATTTACAAGCCTTGTGGGCCCAATCCAACTCATTTCTAATCCTATTTAAGCCAAGGATTGAAGAGGGATGGACATGTTAGTTACCATTAGCATAGTTTAGTAGTTAGAGTTAGTTTCTAGAGAGAGAAGCTCTCACTTCTCTCTAGGATTAGGATTAGGATTAGGTTTAGTTCTTAGATCTAGATTTTAATTCATTTTCTTCTACTTCTACCTTTCAATTCTTTGTTGTTACATTCATCTTCCTCTATTCTTTTGTTGTAATTTCCTTTATGTTGTTCTTATACTTTGTTGTAGATCTACTTTTGTTCCTCCTATTCTCTTTCAATTCAATTAGAGGTAATTCATAATAATTGTGTTCATTTGATTTGTTGTTGTTTAGTTCCTTGCAATTGAGTAGTGTAGATTTACTTTTCTTGCAATTTTACTATGCTTTCCTTTTATGCCTTCCAAGTGTTTAATGAAATGCTTGGTTGGATTTTAGAGTAGAATTTTATACTCTTGGCTTGGAAAGGTAACTTAGGACCTCTTGAGTTACTAATGTCCAAGTAATTGATGATTGGGATCCATTGACTCTAGTTCTCACTAATTGAATTAGTGGAGAGTTAGGACTTATGGACTAGGATTGATATAGCTCATTTGACTTTCCTTTACTACTAGTTAGAGGATGATTTAATGAGATTAATCCTTGCCAATTCTCATATTGTGGTTAGTGATTAGGATAGAGATCCTTGACCACCAACCCTTGCCAAGACCTTTTTAGGCCTTAGTTTACTTTCTTGTCATTTATCTTTCATGCTTCTTATCAAAACCCAAAAATAACTCACAACCAATAACAAGACACTTTATTGTAATTCCTAGGGAGAATGACCCGAGGTTTGAATACTTCGGTTTATAAATTTTAGGGGTTTGTTTTAATGACAAACAACTTTTTGTATGAAAGGATTAGTGATTGGTTTAGAAACTATACTTGCAACGAGAATTCATTTGTAAATTCTAAACCGTCAAAAATCCCAATCATCAAAATGGCGCCGTTGCCGGGAAATTGCAATTGTGTTGTGTTATTGGTTATTGTATATATGTGAATATTGTGAATATGTTTGCTTTTTGCTTCTTTGTTAGTTTTTAGTTTGTTCTCTTTATTTGTAACTATTTTTTGTTTTTGCCCTCTCTTGCTATCATGAATTCTCATTTTGGCTATGAGTGTGATTACAACTATGTTGTAGGTGATGAGAACTTCAATGAAGAGATGCATCAATGATGGGACAATCAAAGGTGGGAGGAGCCATATGCATATGATCAATCTTCATGGCAACAACCTCCACCAATGCACTATGAAGAAGAGCCATTTTTTGATGCATATCAATCCAATGGCTATGGTGAATCTCCTTGTGACTTTCAAGAGCCACCACCATATGCTTATGAACCCCCTCCTCAACATGGCCCCCAACCACACTCACAAGCATCTTTTCACCAACCACCTTCATATGATCCTAATCCATATCCACCATTCCAACAACCATATGAGCCATATGAACCACACATAGAGCCATCACCATCCCAACATCACCACTTTCAAGAGCCACCCCTTCCATATTATTACCAAGATGAACCACCTCCAATGATGACAAGTCATCATATACCCATTTTTCAAGCTAATTTCACTTGTTTTGTTAGCATTTATGCACTTTCTTGCATCCTAAGTAAGTGATTTGGAGTAAAAATGCACAACTTCTCTAAATCAAGCAACCACCATGAAATTAATGTTAAATCATGAGGTTTAAGCTAATTTTGATTGAATTTTAATTGATTTATAAGCCTCTTGAAATTAGTGATACTTTGAGTGGTTGTTTGGTTTATTTTAGGTGAAGAAAAGAAAAGAAAATGAAAAGCGTGGCCTAAGAAGCGTGACACAAGAAAAGGAAAGCGTGGCCAAAGAGGAGAGAAGCGTGCCGCATTGCAATGGGGAAAGCAACATTGCCCTCCACAAGGGCAGAATGCCCTCTAGGAGGGCAGCATTAGGTGACCAAGCAAGCATAGGCAACTCTGCCCTGCCCACTCCAAAGGCAGAGCACAAAATGATGCCTTGGAGCCAAGAGAAGAGAACATTGCCCTGCCCTTGTGGAGGGCAGGATCGGGCTCCATGAGGAAGAAAATCAAGGTAAAAATATCAACTATGCAAGCCACAAGGTTCGAACAAGGAACCATGAGGAAGCCAAGCTCTAAGACCCATTGCCGTGCCAAGAAATCAAGAAAATTAATGAAGCGTGTGTAGCGGCCCAGGTTCGAACACGGGCGTGCAAGATGGCAACTCTGCCCTGCCCTTGGCGCGGGCAGGGCAGCATTTGAATTGGCACGATCTTGGCGCACCATTCCTCAATCTGGCGCACCAATTTCCTTCCATGGCAGCACCAAGCGCGCGCGCTCCCATCCTTGGCGCACCAAAGCTTGCCTGCCCTGCCCTTGGCGCGGGCAGGGCAGCGTCCCACGCACCAATTCAACCTGGCGCGCCAATTTCCTTTCCTGGCACACCAACCTTAGCCTCTGGCGCACCAGACTCGCACCAAACGCGCACAGACTCGCACCACACGCACCAAGGCCGCACCAAATCACACCACCATGCATCAATTTTCTGCCCTGCCCTCCACAAGGGCAGGGCAGCCTCCTGGGAGTGGTTTTTGGGCCAAAATTCAAATTAAAAATTCATTTGAATTCATTTCTTCACCAATCCAAAAGCCCATCCAAATCCCATTATCCAAGAATAGAAAGTGTATAAATAGGACTTAGTTTGATGTAATTAGGACTTTTAGCTACCTTTACTTTGAGCTTTGAATTTTGGCTTTCATTTTGAGCTTTTGAATTTTGTCTTTGAGCTTTCTTGAGAGATTTGTCCGAGCACCAAGAGGATCAAGGGAGAATTGATTGATCTCCTTCCTCAACTCCCTTGGGCAATTCTACTCTTCTGTTTTCTGAGTATTGGGTGTGTGAAATTGGGGAAATTCTGTCCCAATTCCCATTCAAGCTCTTTGCACTTTGTTTTCTGCATAATTGAATTCAAATTCTGTTCTTCAATTATTTCTTCTTTAATTTTCTGTCAATTGCTTAGTTAATTCAGATCTGGGAAGGAAATTGGGTTTTAGGATCTGCTACCTAAGCCCTTGGAATCCTGAGATCACAATTTCACTTTTGGTTCTTCTGTGAACCTCTGCTATATTTCATTTAAATTCTGTTTGAATGCTACTTGTTGCTGATTTACTTTCTGCTCAACCATTTACTGCAATTTACTTCTTCTTTGTTTAGCTCTTACAATCCCATTCCTCAATTCCCTTTTACTTTCTAGCAATTTATCTTTCTTGCCATTTAAGTTACTGCAATTTAAGTTTCTTGCACTTTAAGTTTCAGTCATTTAATTTCTTGCTATTTAAGATTCTGCACATTTACAATTCTGTTCTTCAATTTACTGTATTTCTCCCTTCCCCCTTTACATTTACTGTCATTTAATTTCTGTTAAACACAAATCACTCAACCAAAACTTGATTCGCTTGACTAAATCACCCACTAAACTAAAATTGCTCAATCCTTCAATCCCTGTGGGATCGACCTCACTCATGTGAGTTATTATTACTTGATGCGACCCGGTACACTTGCCGGTGAGTTTTGTGTTGGATCGTTTTCCACACATCAAGTTTTTGGCGCCGTTGCCGGGGATTGAAATAGATTGACAATGATTAAGTGAAGTGGAGGTCTAGATTAAGCACTTTTTCTTGTCTGTTATTCTAATTTTTACTAACACACTAACTGTTTGAATTTTCGCTTAAACTAACTAAACCTTCATTCTAGCTATAGATTGAAGTTTCATAGTATTTCTGGGTTTTTGTGTGTTTATTGCTGTGTGTTTGTATGTCAGGTATAGGGAGATCCTCTACTATCCACTCTGAAATTGATCAAAGGACTCTTCGGAGAATAAGAAGAGCTGAAAGAGGGAAGAATATTGTTGGAGAAGAAGAAGAATCTGAGGAGGAATTCCAAGATATGGAAGGAGATACCAATCAACCAGGAGGAGGAGCCAACAATGACCAACAGAGAAGAGTCTTGGCTTCATACACATTTGCAAATACCAAGCATTGTGGGAGTAGCATTCTTCCTCCCAATGTCAATGCAAACAACTTTGAACTCAAGCCACAACTCATCACTCTGGTCCAAAACAATTGTTCTTTTGGAGGAGGACCTTTGGAAGATCCAAATCAGCATCTGTCTACATTCTTGAGAATATGTGATACAGTGAAAACAAATGGTGTACCTCCTGATAGCTATAAGTTGCTTCTCTTCCCATTCTCTCTCAGGGATAAAGCAACTCAATGGCTAGAGACCTTTCCAAAAGAAAGCATCAACACTTGGGATGACTTGGTGAGCAAGTTCCTTGCCAAATTCTATCCACCTCAATGAGTCCTAAGATTGAAGACAGAGGTTCAAACATTCACTCAAATGGAGGCCGAGAGCTTATATGAAGCATGGGAAAGATATAAGGCTCTATTGAGGAAATGTCCACCAGAAATGTTCACTGAGTGGGACAAGTTACAAAACTTCTATGAGGGACTCACTCTTAAAGCTCAAGAAGCTCTTGATCACTCTGCCGGAGGCTCTCTACAACTCATGAAAACCACAGAGGAAGCTCGAAACCTCATTGATATGGTGGCCAACAACCAATATTTCTTTGCTCATCAAAGACAACGCCAACCATCACAGAGAAGAGGAGTCATGGAGTTGGAAGGAGTTGATTCAATCTTAGCTCAAAACAAGATGATGCAGCAACAGATTCAACAACAATTTGAGCAAATGGCTAAGAGAATTGATGGCTTGCAAGTGGCAGCAGTGAGCACCACAAGCCAACCTCCAACCACTTGGGTGCAAAATGAAGAAACTCAAGAGGAGCAACAACAAGAGCAAGTCCAATACATGCACAACCAAAATCCTGGAACAAATGAAGTCTATGGTGATACTTACAATCCATCTTGGAAGAACCATCCCAACCTTAGATGGGGAGACAACCATAATCAAAACCAACAACCATGGCAAAGAAACACAAGTAAAAACAATTGGAAAAACACAAACCATAACCTCCAGCCAAACACTAACCAAAACACATACAGAAAACCACAAAACAACTACCCAAATTCTAACCAATACCCACCCAATAGCCACCCAACTAACCAAAACACTTACCTTCATCCATCAACACCCCAAAACCAACCCATCTCACAAGATTCACAGAGAATCACCAATCTAGAGCTACTCATGGAGAAACTAATGAAGAGCCAGGAATTGACAAACAAGAATCAAGAAGCTACCATGAAGAACCTAGAGAGGCAGATTGGGCAAATCTCTAAGAAGATCTCTGTTGAGAAGCCATCAAATTCACTACCTAGTGACACCATTCCCAACCCAAAGGAAGAATGCAAGGTGGTGCAACTAAGAAGTGGAAGAGTGTTAACAGACGGTAGCCAAGGAGCAACAAAGAAGCTTGTAGAGAATGACACTGAGCCAATAAAGAAGGATGAAACCATTAACAAGGATACAATAACCAAGAGTGCTCAAGAAAAGCTCACAGAGGAAGACAACAAGCCACAGAAGTTAAAGAAAGGAAAGAAAATCATGGAAGAACCAATTCCAAAACAGCATCAAGTGGAGAAGAGCTCAACACCACCACTGCCTTATCCACAGAGATTTCACAAGGAAACAAAGGATCAGCACTTCCACAAATTTCTTGAGACTTTCAAGAAGTTGGAAATCAACATACCTTTGGCAGAGGCCTTGGAGCAAATGCCCCTGTATGCTAAGTTTCTAAAGGAGCTCATCAACAAGAAAAGGGATTGGAATGAGAAGGAAACGGTGATGCTGAGTGAGGAATGCAGTGCACTCATTAAAAAGGGACTCCCTCCCAAGCTTGAAGACCCTGGAGGTTTCTTCTTACCATGCACCATTGGAAACCTGTTTATTAACAAAGGGATGTGCGATCTAGGAGCAAGCATAAATCTAATCCCATATTCTCTAGTGAAAAAGCTTGGCATAGAGGAGGTGAAACCAACAGAGATGACTTTGGAATTGGTGGATCAATCAATAGTCTATCCTAAGGGGCTGATTGAGAACCTTTTAGTTAAGGTTGACAAGTTCATCTATCCGGCAGACTTTGTGATCCTGGATTCTTCAGAAAATGGAAATGACTCCATAATACTTGGTCGACCATTTTTGGCCACTGCTAGAGCCATTGTGGACATAGAGCAAGGAGAGTTAACTCTTAGGATGCATGAGGAGAGCATCATCCTGAAAGTTTTCCCAGAATTACAAATGGATGAAGAAAAAAGCAGAATGAGTGATGATCTCCCTCCAAAGCAATCAACTGAAAAGGAAGTGGAACAGATAAACAAACAGATACAAGAAGAAAAGGGGATTCACAAGGAAGCAGGGGTGATCAGCAAAAAGGAAGGCATCGCAACTCAAGTAATTACCAAGAAAGGAAGATCAACAA
The DNA here is from genome assembly GCF_014773155.1 of Arachis stenosperma. NCBI lineage: Eukaryota > Viridiplantae > Streptophyta > Magnoliopsida > Fabales > Fabaceae > Arachis > Arachis stenosperma. The sequence goes on along the minus strand of NC_080378.1, from coordinate 60,105,266 downwards.
GCAAGAGAAAGGTGAAGAATAAGAAAAAGGCTCACAAAGGGTGGAAGAACAAGAAAATCCCAACTGAAGGATTCTCTAAGGGTGATAAGGTGCAATTAATATACCAACAGCAGGGAGCAGAAGATTATTACACTGTCAACCAAATTCTCTCTCTTGAGCATATAGAAATTGAGCATCAAAGCACTCAGAGAAAGCTGACAGTGAGAGGTGACAAGCTGAGACATCACCAACATCAACCACCTTAAAGGGAGGATAATGTCAAGCTAATGACAATAAAAGAGCGCTTCATGGGAGGCAACCTATGGTTTAAGATTTCTGTTTTCTCTTTTATTTAATAAGCTATGATTCCTCTGAATATGATTTTGAATTTTCATGCCTGGTGAATGCATATATCATTTTGAAGCACATGGCAAACTTCTAAGTTTGGTGTACCTTAAGGCACACCCAAGCTCATTATTCAAAGAAGAGTATTATCTTTTAGAGCATATGCATAAGTCTTTTGATAAAGCATGTGACCAAACACTAAGTTTGGTGTCTGCATAATCAGAGGAGCAATTTCCAATCATGGACTCAAAACCATACAGACAAGGGATCATACATCAATAATTTCTTAAAATACATCAATTGTGAGATTGGTTTGCAATTGCTAAGCCATCCCCTAAATAAAAGATAAGTTTGGTGTTCACCAACCTTTAACATCTTTAATTAAGAGACACAATTGACCACAAAAATATTTTTCATAATAATAAACAATTAATATTTCTTTTGATGCAAATTAATTGCCAACGGCCATATTAATGATCTAAGGCTAGCTATCTTGATTCTTGCAGGAGAAAAAGATTAAGACAAAACTCAAGGAGGGGCCACGGCTAGGAGGATTTATGTGAGGAAGGTCACATGTGCCTAGGAGAACGTGTTCATGGGGAACAAAATCTGCATGCATGCATCCTTGGACACTTAACTACATGCAGCCAATGGGAGGAGAATCCTCGTCAAGCCTCAACCATGCATGTAGGCCGTCCATTCTATGAGTCCTTGAGATGACCAACTCAATCTTAGCCCTTCATGAACACTAACGGATCCTTCTTCATTCATTCTTCGTGGTTTTGTTGAAAAGCTTGGAAACATGGCCTATAAATAGCCGTTGCACCAACACGGCACTCACATTCCCACTCAAGCCACTTTCATATGAAACCACACTCTACTCCATCTCCAAAACCAACATAATTCCCTTACATCACACATCAAAACCGAACCAAAACTCTTCCCAAACACAACACATATTCTTCTACTCTTACTTCCTCTCTCTTTTCACTTTAATTTTCAATGGCCTCCTCAAGCTCACAAAGAAGGCCGGGAAAAGAGCCTATGATAACCGAACCTCCAACCTTTGATGCAACCAAATTTAGATCCCAATTCCATGAAGGGAGATATCATAGGTTCATGAAGGCAAAGAATGTCATCTATGAGAAAGGCCTTGATTTAAGGGAAGGGGAATACCCCATCATGAAGCAAATTACAAGAGAAAGAAGGTGGGAACTCTTGTGTTCTCCTCTGACTGACATCAGTGCAGTAATGATTAGGGAGTTCTATGCAAATGCTGCCAAAGAAAACAAAAATAGTGCTCCCTACACAAGTTATGTCAGAGGGGTTGAAGTGAGTTTTAGCCCTGCTGCTATCACAAGAGCTCTCAAGTTGAGAACCATAACCTATCCAGAGCTGAGTTATGAGGCTAGATTGCAACGGGAAAATAATCCTAATGAAATTCTGCAGGGGTTATGCATGGAGAATACTGATTGGGAAAGAGATTCAAAGGGAGTTCCAAGTCACATAAGGAGGATAAATCTTACTCCTGTGGCTAAAGGATGGTTTGAAATAGTGAGGAGATCTATCCTTCCTGCTGGAAATGCTTCTTGGGTCACAATCAAAAGAGCACTCTTGACATACTGCATCTTGCATGGAGGTGAGATCAATATTGCACAGCTCATAGCCGACAGCATTCAAGAAATGGCCGATAGCACAAGCAAGTCAAAAGGTCTTGGACATCCAAGCACCATCCAAAGGCTATGTAACAGAGCTAATGTAATTTTTGAAGATGAGGACACAACAAAAGTAAAAGTAGGAAAATGGATTACCAAGAAGAGCATGGAGGGAATTAATGAAGAAGAAAATCAAGAAGGGGTGGTAGCTCCTAGACAAAGGAGATCACAAAGAGAGGAAGGACGAAATCAAGCTTATGATGCCATAGATATGAGCCAATTACAAAGATCAATCGAAGAATTATCTCAGCAACTCATGCAGGCTCAACAAGGTCAAAATCAACTCATGCAGATCCAACAAGGCCAAAATCAAGGGGGCCAAGAGAAATATCCAGAGCCCCATCCTGAATTCATGGAGCAATTCTTGAAAGAAAAAGAGGAACGAGAAGCTTGGCAGCATCAAATGGAGGAGAAACAAGAGAGATGGCAACAACAAATGATGACTCAGCAGCAAGAATTTCAAGCACAGATCCTTGAAGGGCAGAAAGAGCAATACAAAGAATTCAAGGAATCATATGATAAGCTGTATTTCAGTCAAGCTAAAGCATCGGAATATAGTCACAACCTGTATCAATGGAAGAATGTTCATCATACCTTGGGAGAAGTTAGACACGTACAAAGAATGGAGTATGATGAAAACATGCAAGCAAGGTTGGAGTACTTGACCCACAATTTGCCAACACTCAATCCTGAGATCAAGCCATTTGAGCAATGCCCTGAATTCTTAGCCAAGCAACAAGCAAAATCTCGTCAATACACTGAGTCAACCTTTAACACATTGGAAACTTTTGGGCTCAAAGGACTCATAGATTCTGTTTGGGCTAGAAGATGTCCTGGAGAAGAAATCCAAGATTACTCCAAGACAGGGAAGAGAAAGAAGAAGAAGGGAGAATCAAGCAGCAGCCATGACCATTAGAAGGTGGCAAAGTTCTTTCATACTTCTTCTTTCATGTCTCTAATAAGGAGATGCATGTCTGAAACATGATATGCCTCCATCATTTATTTCCTTTACTTTATGCATTTTCTGTTCTTTGCTTTTCATTCTAAGTTAGTTAATAATTAGCTAGAAAAATGATAAGTCTGCATAATGCTTGTATCCATCACTTAGCTTTAAATATTGCTTTGTTTCCCATATGCTTAAATAAAAGAGTTTGGTTTGAATTGAAAAGTAAAATATCCAATGTTGCATAAGTATGAATGGAAGTTGGTGGTGGCATATGTGTTTGATTAAATGCATGACTCATGAAATAAGTGTTGCATAATATCATTCTCATTCAATTGTAAGTTAGCTTGCTGTTACAAAGATTTTTATCAATAATGAAGCACCCTTGGTAACAAAAACAGAAAGAAGAAGGAAAGAAAAAGCCAAAATGGCAAGAAAAACAAAGAATAAAGGTTGGACACCAATGGCTTGAACCTTAGGACAAATGCCTGTGGTGTTCTTGTACTGAGATCTGCTTGGATGAGTAAATTCTAAGGGGTATTTTGAAACCCGATCACTTAGATCAACTGATTTGGGATGGCCAATTGAAAATCCACAATAAAGAGCAACTTAGATACAAAGCACTTAGTGATCCAAAGAGATGCTGGGCATCAATGATCCTAGGAAGAATTAGTGAGCTAAGTGTCTGTGGTGGAAAGATGTTGAGCAAAAGAAAAGAAAATAAAGCCAAAGGCTATGCTGCAGCATTTGACACCCAACCTCTAAAAGAATGAAAAGCTTGTTAAAGCATGGTAAACCAAGAAAAGTTAGCAAGGGAGGAATCAAAAGGTGAGTCTTATAACAGCAAGTTTAGCAAGCCTTTGAAGAAAGATATGTATTATGAAGCATCAACAATAAGTAAGTATCATTGTCTGCATAAATGCCCCATAAATTGAAGTTCTGTTATCTGCATAATAAGGATGTGTATTCTTTTCTTATTCATTTCATTTACTCTTAGTTTTGATGCTTGCTTGGGGACAAGCAAGGTTTAAGTTTGGTGTTGTGATGACAAGTCATCATATACCCATTTTTCAAGCTAATTTCACTTGTTTTGTTAGCATTTATGCACTTTCTTGCATCCTAAGTAAGTGATTTGGAGTAAAAATGCACAACTTCTCTAAATCAAGCAACCACCATGAAATTAATGTTAAATCATGAGGTTTAAGCTAATTTTGATTGAATTTTAATTGATTTATAAGCCTCTTGAAATTAGTGATACTTTGAGTGGTTGTTTGGTTTATTTTAGGTGAAGAAAAGAAAAGAAAATGAAAAGCGTGGCCTAAGAAGCGTGACACAAGAAAAGGAAAGCGTGGCCAAAGAGGAGAGAAGCGTGCCGCATTGCAATGGGGAAAGCAACATTGCCCTCCACAAGGGCAGAATGCCCTCTAGAAGGGCAGCATTAGGTGACCAAGCAAGCATAGGCAACTCTGCCCTGCCCACTCCAAAGGCAGAGCACAAAATGATGCCTTGGAGCCAAGAGAAGAGAACATTGCCCTGCCCTTGTGGAGGGCAGGATCGGGCTCCATGAGGAAGAAAATCAAGGTAAAAATATCAACTATGCAAGCCACAAGGTTCGAACAAGGAACCATGAGGAAGCCAAGCTCTAAGACGTGCCAAGAAATCAAGAAAATTAATGAAGCGTGTGTAGCGGCCCAGGTTCGAACACGGGCGTGCAAGATGGCAACTCTGCCCTGCCCTTGGCGCGGGCAGGGCAGCATTTGAATTGGCACGATCTTGACGCACCATTCCTCAATCTGGCGCACCAATTTCCTTCCATGGCAGCACCAAGCGCGCGCGCTCCCATCCTTGGCGCACCAAAGCTTGCCTGCCCTGCCCTTGGCGCGGGCAGGGCAGCGTCCCACGCACCAATTCAACCTGGCGCGCCAATTTCCTTTCCTGGCACACCAACCTTAGCCTCTGGCGCACCAGACTCGCACCAAACGCGCACAGACTCGCACCAAGGCTGCACCAAATCACACCACCATGCATCAATTTTCTGCCTTGCCCTCCACAAGGGCAGGGCAGCCTCCTGGGAGTGGTTTTTGGGCCAAAATTCAAATTAAAAATTCATTTGAATTCATTTCTTCACCAATCCAAAAGCCCATCCAAATCCCATTATCCAAGAATAGAAAGTGTATAAATAGGACTTAGTTTGATGTAATTAGGACTTTTAGCTACCTTTACTTTGAGCTTTGAATTTTTGGCTTTCATTTTGAGCTTTTGAATTTTGTCTTTGAGCTTTCTTGAGAGATTTGTCCGAGCACCAAGAGGATCAAGGGAGAATTGATTGATCTCCTTCCTCAACTCCCTTGGGCAATTCTACTCTTCTGTTTTCTGAGTATTGGGTGTGTGAAATTGGGGAAATTCTGTCCCAATTCCCATTCAAGCTCTTTGCACTTTGTTTTCTGCATAATTGAATTCAAATTCTGTTCTTCAATTGTTTCTTCTTTAATTTTCTGTCAATTGCTTAGTTAATTCAGATCTGGGAAGGAAATTGGGTTTTAGGATCTGCTACCTAAGCCCTTGGAATCCTGAGATCACAATTTCACTTTTGGTTCTTCTGTGAACCTCTGCTATATTTCATTTAAATTCTGTTTGAATGCTACTTGTTGCTGATTTACTTTCTGCTCAACCATTTACTGCAATTTACTTCTTCTTTGTTTAGCTCTTACAATCCCATTCCTCAATTCCCTTTTACTTTCTAGCAATTTATCTTTCTTGCCATTTAAGTTACTGCAATTTAAGTTTCTTGCACTTTAAGTTTCAGTCATTTACTTTCTTGCTATTTAAGATTCTGCACATTTACAATTCTGTTCTTCAATTTACTGCATTTCTCCCTTCCCCCTTTACATTTACTGTCATTTAATTTTTGTTAAACACAAATCACTCAACTAAAACTTGATTCGCTTGACTAAATCACCCACTAAACTAAAATTGCTCAATCCTTCAATCCCTGTGGGATCGACCTCACTCATGTGAGTTATTATTACTTGATGCGACCCGGTACACTTGCCGGTGAGTTTTGTGTTGGATCGTTTTCCACACATCAAGTTTTTGGCGCCGTTGCCGGGGATTGAAATAGATTGACAATGATTAAGTGAAGTGGAGGTCTAGATTAAGCATTTTTTTTTCTATTTTAACTCTTACTAACACACTAACTGTTTGAGAAATTGCCTCTACTAACTCACTAACAATTTATCTCAAATAACTGCACTTAATTCTCAAGCGTGTTGTTGTTTGGTCATCCTGATTGTTTGCATATCACAGGGAATTAAGTTTCTACAGACAAAGGGTATCATGACATGAAGCCACCCCTCATTACACTCATCAAGAACAATTGTTCTTTTGATGGAAGTCCATCGGAAGATCCTCAGCAGCACATAACCACTTTTCTAAAGACCTGTAATGCAGTCAGAACCGATGGTTCAGATCGTGACACTTATAAGATTCTGTTATTTCCCTTCTCATTGAAGGGTGAAGCTGCACAATGGTTTGAAACTTTTCCCCAAGGAAGTATTACTAGTTGGGATGATTTGGTCACCAAATTTCTGGCCAAGTTCACTTCATCCAAACAGATCATCCAGCTGAAAGAGGAGGAACATCTATTCACACAAGGGGACGAAGAACCACTCTTCAAGGCCTGGGAAAGATACAAGAGAGCAACTGATAAAGTGGGCTTCCGGGCTTTCTATGAAGGATTGACCCCAGAAACAAGAAAAGCAGTGGACTACTTCTCAGATGGCTTACTCAAAGCAACAACAAATGCTCAAAGAGTTATAGACTTCAATGACAAAGGAGTCAACAACCAACATCCATCTGAGAAACCACACAGTGCAATCTCCGAAGAAGAAGTGGCAAATATTGAAGGGGTGAATGCGTTCAAAGACCAAAACAAACAAATGCACCATCAACCACACCAAAACATAGAGTTGTCTGCTGCAGTGAATGCCAAATTTCCACCATGGAGACCTCACTCTTATCTGAGAATGAGGGAGCCTCAACATCAAGAACAAGGAAGTTTCCACCAGGACAACTCCATGACCACAACCAATCAACATCCCCCACCCACCAATACCACCCAAAGCCAATACTCACAACACAGACACTCACAAACCCATCTCAACTGGAGAAGGAGTGAGTACCAAAATCAAAGACCAAGAGAATTTCATTATAACAACCCAAACTTCATAAACCATCAAAAACACCATTACAGCAATAACAACCACTACATTCCACCACCACACCCACCCTTCCTACCTTCAATATGTCATAACCAACCAACCTCACAAGACTCTCAGAGAATTACAAACTTGGAGATCCTAATGGAGAGAATGATGAAACATCAAGAAGAAACAACAAGGAACCAAGAGATGTTAATGAGAGGAATTGAGGAGCGGATAGCTCAATTGGCAAAGCACTTCGCAGAAATGGGTGAGAAGAAACCAAATACTTTTTTCAAAGCCAGTGAAGATAAACCAACCAATAATGAAGATGCTACAAAGAAGGAAGGATGGAAAGGGATCATAGAAGACAATGAGAAAGGAAGTACCAGCCAAGAAAGACACAACAAGGAATTCCTTCAAAAAGAGGCAGATGAGAGAATTAAAGACAAGCAGAAAACCCCCACTGGAAGGTTTTCACTAGGGGATCAAGTGATGATTAATAGTCAAACCATGAAGGTATCCCCACAGTTATATGATCACTACACTGTGACTAAGATCCTTCCACAAGAATCTATAGAAGTTATCAAAAAGGAAACCGGAACAAAAACTTGATGTGTGGAAAACGATCCAACACATCAAGTTTTTGGCGCCGTTGCCGGGGATTGAAATAGATTGACAATGATTAAGTGAAGTGGAGGTCTAGATTAAGCACTTTTTCTTGTCTGTTATTCTAATTTTTACTAACACACTAACTGTTTGAATTTTCGCTTAAACTAACTAAACCTTCATTCTAGCTATAGATTGAAGTTTCATAGTATTTCTGGGTTTTTGTGTGTTTATTGCTGTGTGTTTGTATGTCAGGTATAGGGAGATCCTCTACTATCCACTCTGAAATTGATCAAAGGACTCTTCGGAGAATAAGAAGAGCTGAAAGAGGGAAGAATATTGTTGGAGAAGAAGAAGAATCTGAGGAGGAATTCCAAGATATGGAAGGAGATACCAATCAACCAGGAGGAGGAGCCAACAATGACCAACAGAGAAGAGTCTTGGCTTCATACACATTTGCAAATGCCAAGCATTGTGGGAGTAGCATTCTTCCTCCCAATGTCAATGCAAACAACTTTGAACTCAAGCCACAACTCATCACTCTGGTCCAAAACAATTGTTCTTTTGGAGGAGGACCTTTGGAAGATCCAAATCAGCATCTGTCTACATTCTTGAGAATATGTGATACAGTGAAAACAAATGGTGTACCTCCTGATAGCTATAAGTTGCTTCTCTTCCCATTCTCTCTCAGGGATAAAGCAACTCAATGGCTAGAGACCTTTCCAAAAGAAAGCATCAACACTTGGGATGACTTGGTGAGCAAGTTCCTTGCCAAATTCTATCCACCTCAATGAGTCCTAAGATTGAAGACAGAGGTTCAAACATTCACTCAAATGGAGGCCGAGAGCTTATATGAAGCATGGGAAAGATATAAGGCTCTATTGAGGAAATGTCCACCAGAAATGTTCACTGAGTGGGACAAGTTGCAAAACTTCTATGAGGGACTCACTCTTAAAGCTCAAGAAGCTCTTGATCACTCTGCCGGAGGCTCTCTACAACTCATGAAAACCACAGAGGAAGCTCGAAACCTCATTGATATGGTGGCCAACAACCAATATTTCTTTGCTCATCAAAGACAACGCCAACCATCACAGAGAAGAGGAGTCATGGAGTTGGAAGGAGTTGATTCAATCTTAGCTCAAAACAAGATGATGCAGCAACAGATTCAACAACAATTTGAGCAAATGGCTAAGAGAATTGATGGCTTGCAAGTGGCAGCAGTGAGCACCACAAGCCAACCTCCAACCACTTGGGTGCAAAATGAAGAAACTCAAGAGGAGCAACAACAAGAGCAAGTCCAATACATGCACAACCAAAATCCTGGAACAAATGAAGTCTATGGTGATACTTACAATCCATCTTGGAAGAACCATCCCAACCTTAGATGGGGAGACAACCATAATCAAAACCAACAACCATGGCAAAGAAACACAAGTCAAAACAATTGGAAAAACACAAACCATAACCCCCAGCCAAACACTAACCAAAACACATACAGAAAACCACAAAACAACTACCCAAATTCTAACCAATACCCACCCAATAGCCACCCAACTAACCAAAACACTTACCTTCATCCATCAACACCCCAAAACCAACCCATCTCACAAGATTCACAGAGAATCACCAATCTAGAGCTACTCATGGAGAAACTAATGAAGAGCCAGGAATTGACAAACAAGAATCAAGAAGCTACCATGAAGAACCTAGAGAGGCAGATTGGGCAAATCTCTAAGAAGATCTCTGTTGAGAAGCCATCAAATTCACTACCTAGTGACACCATTCCCAACCCAAAGGAAGAATGCAAGGTGGTGCAACTAAGAAGTGGAAGAGTGTTAACAGACGGTAGCCAAGGAGCAACAAAGAAGCTTGTAGAGAATGACACTGAGCCAATAAAGAAGGATGAAACCATTAACAAGGATACATAACCAAGAGTGCTCAAGAAAAGCTCACAGAGGAAGACAACAAGCCACAGAAGTTAAAGAAAGGAAAGAAAATCATGGAAGAACCAATTCCAAAACAGCATCAAGTGGAGAAGAGCTCAACACCACCACTGCCTTATCCACAGAGATTTCACAAGGAAACAAAGGATCAGCACTTCCACAAATTTCTTGAGACTTTCAAGAAGTTGGAAATCAACATACCTTTGGCAGAGGCCTTGGAGCAAATGCCCCTGTATGCTAAGTTTCTAAAGGAGCTCATCAACAAGAAAAGGGATTGGAATGAGAAGGAAACGGTGATGCTGAGTGAGGAATGCAGTGCACTCATTAAAAAGGGACTCCCTCCCAAGCTTGAAGACCCTGGAGGTTTCTTCTTACCATGCACCATTGGAAACCTGTTTATTAACAAAGGGATGTGCGATCTAGGAGCAAGCATAAATCTAATCCCATATTCTCTAGTGAAAAAGCTTGGCATAGAGGAGGTGAAACCAACAGAGATGACTTTGGAATTGGTGGATCAATCAATAGTCTATCCTAAGGGGCTGATTGAGAACCTTTTAGTTAAGGTTGACAAGTTCATCTATCCGGCAGACTTTGTGATCCTGGATTCTTCAGAAAATGGAAATGACTCCATAATACTTGGTCGACCATTTTTGGCCACTGCTAGAGCCATTGTGGACATAGAGCAAGGAGAGTTAACTCTTAGGATGCATGAGGAGAGCATCATCCTGAAAGTTTTCCCAGAATTACAAATGGATGAAGAAAAAAGCAGAATGAGTGATGATCTCCCTCCAAAGCAATCAACTGAAAAGGAAGTGGAACAGATAAACAAACAGATACAAGAAGAAAAGGGGATTCACAAGGAAGCAGGGGTGATCAGCAAAAAGGAAGGCATCGCAACTCAAGTAATTACCAAGAAAGGAAGATCAACAAGCAAGAGAAAGGTGAAGAATAAGAAAAAGGCTCACAAAGGGTGGAAGAACAAGAAAATCCCAACTGAAGGATTCTCTAAGGGTGATAAGGTGCAATTAATATACCAACAGCAGGGAGCAGAAGATTATTACACTGTCAACCAAATTCTCTCTCTTGAGCATATAGAAATTGAGCATCAAAGCACTCAGAGAAAGCTGACAGTGAGAGGTGACAAGCTGAGACATCACCAACATCAACCACCTTAAAGGGAGGATAATGTCAAGCTAATGACAATAAAAGAGCGCTTCATGGGAGGCAACCCATGGTTTAAGATTTCTGTTTTCTCTTTTATTTAATAAGCTATGATTCCTCTGAATATGATTTTGAATTTTCATGCCTGGTGAATGCATATATCATTTTGAAGCACATGGCAAACTTCTAAGTTTGGTGTACCTTAAGGCACACCCAAGCTCATTATTCAAAGAAGAGTATTATCTTTTAGAGCATATGCATAAGTCTTTTGATAAAGCATGTGACCAAACACTAAGTTTGGTGTCTGCATAATCAGAGGAGCAATTTCCAATCATGGACTCAAAACCATACAGACAAGGGATCATACATCAATAATTTCTTAAAATACATCAATTGTGAGATTGGTTGCAATTGCTAAGCCATCCCCTAAATAAAAGATAAGTTTGGTGTTCACCAACCTTTAACATCTTTAATTAAGAGACACAATTGACCACAAAAATATTTTTCATAATAATAAACAATTAATATTTCTTTTGATGCAAATTAATTGCCAACGGCCATATTAATGATCTAAGGCTAGCTATCTTGATTCTTGCAGGAGAAAAAGATTAAGACAAAACTCAAGGAGGGGCCACGGCTAGGAGGATTTATGTGAGGAAGGTCACATGTGCCTAGGAGAACGTGTTCATGGGGAACAAAATCTGCATGCATGCATCCTTGGACACTTAACTACATGCAGCCAATGGGAGGAGAATCCTCGTCAAGCCTCAACCATGCATGTAGGCCGTCCATTCTATGAGTCCTTGAGATGACCAACTCAATCTTAGCCCTTCATGAACACTAACGGATCCTTCTTCATTCATTCTTCGTGGTTTTGTTGAAAAGCTTGGAAACATGGCCTATAAATAGCCGTTGCACCAACACGGCACTCACATTCCCACTCAAGCCACTTTCATATGAAACCACACTCTACTCCATCTCCAAAACCAACATAATTCCCTTACATCACACATCAAAACCGAACCAAAACTCTTCCCAAACACAACACATATTTCTTCTACTCTTACTTCCTCTCTCTTTTCACTTTAATTTTCAATGGCCTCCTCAAGCTCACAAAGAAGGCCGGGAAAAGAGCCTATGATAACCGAACCTCCAACCTTTGATGCAACCAAATTTAGATCCCAATTCCATGAAGGGAGATATCATAGGTTCATGAAGGCAAAGAATGTCATCTATGAGAAAGGCCTTGATTTAAGGGAAGGGGAATACCCCATCATGAAGCAAATTACAAGAGAAAGAAGGTGGGAACTCTTGTGTTCTCCTCTGACTGACATCAGTGCAGTAATGATTAGGGAGTTCTATGCAAATGCTGCCAAAGAAAACAAAAATAGTGCTCCCTACACAAGTTATGTCAGAGGGGTTGAAGTGAGTTTTAGCCCTACTGCTATCACAAGAGCTCTCAAGTTGAGAACCATAACCTATCCAGAGCTGAGTTATGAGGCTAGATTGCAACGGGAAAATAATCCTGATGAAATTCTGCAGGGGTTATGCATGGAGAATACTGATTGGGAAAGAGATTCAAAGGGAGTTCCAAGTCACATAAGGAGGATAAATCTTACTCATATGAAAATTTCCATCCACAAGATGAATACTACTTTCCACCACAACCTCCCATGGAAAAATACTTATGTCCTTCAATCCAAGAGCCCTATGATCCTACTCATGACATCCAAGGAGAACAAGAGTCAAGGGATCATCTAAAGGAAGCATTGGATCAACTTCAAGCAACCATAGAGTGTGTTGTGCAACAAGTGGAAAGAGTGGAAAACATTGAACCACCACAACTCTACCAAGAAGAACAACCTTCCTATTATGAACCCTCTCCGCAAAATGAGGAACCCTTTCACCCACCCCAATCTCTAATGGATGAAACCCTTGGTTTTCTTGTTCAAGGGCAAGAAGAGATGAAAAGGGATGTGCAAAATTTTATGACCGTTTTGGATGCGGTAACAAATCAATTAGCCTCCCAACGCTTGAACACTCAAGGAACTCCTATGGTTACATGTGGAGAATCAAATGAAGAACATAGCATGAAGGAGAGATTAGAAACTCGGGTGGGAAATGAGGGAAGTTGCTTTGTATTGGAACAATTGAAGGAAGCTTTAATTGTTGAAGACAAGGAAGAAGTGGTAGAAGACTTAGGAGATGCGGAGCTTCCATGGGAACATAGAGTTGAAGAAAACCCCTCCAAGATGATTGAAATTGATGCTAGGGAGGAAAGTGCACACCTTCCAAGGCATATTCCATATGAAGACTTGGATGGGATAGAGAAAGAATTGAGTTTCCTTGGAGATGAAGATCAAGCATCAAGTCTTAGTGGTGAAGAATCCTTTGAGCATGAAGAACTTTCTCCGGTTGGATTTGAAAGCGTTGAGGAGGTAAATTTTTCTCACCCTCCCTATTTTGATTTGAGTAAAGGAAAAGGTTTTGATAAAATTGTTGAACAAAGGATTGAGATTAAGAGATCTTGTGAAGAGGTGGAAGTCCCTAGCAATAGAAGAACGAGGGTTGGCTATGCTTTGTTAAGATCTTTGGAAGCATCTTTGCCTAGGTTGCCATCTACACCTTCATTTGAGTGGGTAAAATTTATTTCTATTAGTTTTATTATCCCACTTGAATATGGTTTGCTTGAAACGGATGGCCAACTTAGGAAAGTTTGTGGGATGAAGCATAAGCGGAAAAGGTTTTGTGGTGGGCGTTGCAAATCAAGGCTCATTATGGTTAATACATCAAACATGAGATATAAAGGTTGGAGTAGTGCTCAAGTAGATGGGTCTAAGAGGATTGTTGGCCACTATATAGAGAATTCACCTTACTTACCACCCGGATGGACTAATAATTATGATCAACTTCAAGACGGGTGTGAAAATAAAGTGTGGGATCCCGGATTAGAAAAAGAGGATCAACATTGGGAGCCCCAAGCTTGTGAACAACTCCATCAACACTTGGCTCAACCCATAGGAAATCTTGGGGCACAATGGAGAACCAAGCATTGGTGGGAGTTCCAAGATGAATACAAGCACAAGCCACCTTGATGAGGACCTCCCCATAAGTCCAACTTAAGGACAATAAACAAAAGTGCTAGGTGGGAGACACCCCACCATGGTAAAATCCTTTCATTTTCTCTTTTGTACATATTGGTAGAATTAGTTTAATTTCACGTTTTGTTTAGTTAGTTGAGTTTAATTGGTAGTTTAGTATGTTAAATAAGGTTTTATGGTATTTTGGTAGCTGTTTGGAGGTTTGGAATGCTTGGATTGGTGCAAAAATATAGCAAAAATTTTTGAAAAACAGAGCACCATCCACGCGTACGCGCACTGCATGCGTACGCGTGCATCAAGCGTTTTGGACCATCCACGCGAGCGCGCCATGCACGCGTACGCGTGGATTGAGAAGTTCCACCTTCCATACCTTGACCCGAGAGTTAGGCCTGCACTGTGCGGAAATTGGGCCTGAGGCACAAACCTATTTGCGCGCTCGCGCACATGACGCGTACGCGCCACTCTCGAAATAAGCCATCGACGCGCGCGCGCCATGCGTGCGTGCGCGTGAATGCCCTTTCTTCCATCCATTTCTTTTCTTCTCCTCTTTCCATTTCTTTTCCTTCTCCTTTCTTCTTCCCTCCTCCAATCCCTCATCCAACACTTCCAAACACCATGGATAACCATTTATTTTAGTTGGTTAATTAGTTAGTTTTCATTTTATTTTCTCTCTTTTCATTATAAGTGTTGGATTATTGACTTTGTTTACTATACATTGCTGCCTCTTATTGCCTAAATGCTATTTTAGCATGAATGTTTTTAGATAATCTTTGTTGGATTCTATGATTGAGGTTATATTTAACTTGGTTTTGAATTTTTCATGCTTACCTTTTGAAAATACCAAGTGATGAGAATTGCCTTCAAATTTGTAACTCTTCGTGAATTGCATGATTTGGCCACCATGTAATTTGAATCTTTTTCCTCGATTAGGCAACCTCTTGATGGATGATGTTGAGCATATACCTTAATGCATTGTATTTCATGATCATATGCATCCATAGGCTTAGCTTGAATGCTTTCATGCTTCTTTAATGCTTGTTTTACCTTACAAGTTTACTTAAAGCATCTCAAGCAGACTAGAATAAGTGAAGTGCATGCTTCTTTTGTGACATAAATCTTTATACTAATGTGTGTTCTAAACCGCACAACTTAGAATGCACACTCACTTTTATTAATGTCATATTAATTCACTCACTCAATTCTAGTGATTTACCTCATTCCAACAATGTATGCTTCCTTGCTTTTATATCTTCTCATCTTATGGTGTTATATTTTTGTTTTCCATGAACAATGCACCACAAGCAAACATGGAAGCGGAAGAAAGAACACGCAGCAATCCGGAGATTCGCCGTACCCGCTTGCTCATATTTGAATGCACCGAGGACGGTGCAAACTTTTAAGTGTGGGGAGTCGTCCGACCGGTCGGCGATTTTAGGTGACAAATTTCTAATCCCAACACTTTTGCATTTCATTCTAGGATTTTATGATTTTTACTTGCATTTTTTTATTTTTGCATATATATACACAATAAGCTTAGTCAAAATAATGAAATTTTTCAAGAATTCTATCTATAGGGCACCAATTGATTTGAGTAAAAACTTTTCATAGAACTTGCTTGAATTATATATATTGTGGATCATGTTTTTGAGCTAAGAACACAAGCAAGTGAGATTTGAGCCTAATAGTGTGGTTACATCTTATAACCACTTATTTTCCTTCTTGTGTGCATTATTCTCTTTCTATGATTATAATCTTTGATTTGTTTGATTCTTTATGTCCATTATTCTGTGTATTCATGCATTTATATGATTGAGGCAATCATTTCATTGAGCTTACTTACCCAAATAGCCTTACCTTTTATCTTCCATTGTTAGCCAATTTGAGCCTACGCCTAACCCACTTGTTCTTATTTTAGCACATTACAAGCCTTTAAGTGAAAAACAATAATTGTTCCTTATTTGGATCTTTGATTAGCTTAGGCTAGTGTGTGTGAGCATCATTCAAGAGTGGGAAAACCTAGGACATTGGGTGAATAAAAGGGTGTATTTTATATTTTGTTGAAAATATTGAGAATTGGGTACATACTCATATATTGATCAAATGTAAAACCTTATGCATTGATGTTCTTGTATATTAAAAAAAAAAGGAAAATGAGAAAAAGAAAAAGAAAAGAAAAAATAATATGGAAAAGAAAAAAAATAGAAAAAGAAGGAAAAAGAAAGGGGACAAAATGCCCCAAAGTGAAGCTCAATAAGATCAATGCATAAGTGTTGTGAAATGAAAAAGAAAATGCATGAGTATGTGAAAAGGTGAAAAATGGGTAGTTAGGCTAGCTTTGAAATTGTATAGGATGTCATAGGTTAGGTGAGAAGTCTAAGTTTATCGAAGATTCAAATTTTAAGTTCACTTGACCAAATATGCATCCAACCTTAACCCTAGCCCCATTACAACCTATGAAAAGACCTCATGATATATGTATGCATGCATGAAATATTTGTTGATTGTTAGAAGAAAAACAAATATTAGAAAGCATGAAATAGAGGAGAATTGAGAGAGTCAACCCTAAACACTTGAGCGAATAGAGTGCAAACACATCCGATGAGGGTTTGATGCTCAATTACATATTTCCACCTATGATCATCTCCTTTCATGCAAGTTTGTAAAAAAAAATATTTAATAGCTCAATTCAATTGTGGATTAGACTTGCTAGTCCTTTAGCCCTCATGCATATATGCTTCTTGGAAATTGATTTATTTTGCCAAGCAATTGCATTCATTTAGATAGTTGCATGTAGGTAGATTGCATTTAGTTAGTTTCCATTGAATAAATGTTGATGCCCTTCGCTTTCTCTTGGTTTAAGCATGAGGACATGCTTGGTTTAAGTGTGGGGAGGTTGATAAACCCCATTTGTAGGGTTTATCTTGTATTGATTTTTGGGGATTTTATCACATTTTACCCACATTTATTCAATGAAATAGCATGGTTTTGTATATTCTCCTTTAATTGTGCTTAAGAGTGAAAACATGCTTTTTAGGACTTAAAATAGCTAAATCTAATTCTCCTTGATTCTATTAGATGCCTTGATATGTTTGTTAAGTGATTTAATGTTTAGGAGGCAAAGATTGGATCAAGGGAATGAAGAAAGAAAGCATGAAAAGTTGGAGAACTCATGAAGAAATGAAAGAACCGGAAAGCTGTCAAGCCGACCTCTTCGCACTTAAACGACCATAACTTGAGCTACAGAGGTCCAAATGATGCGGTTCTAGTTGGGTTGGAAAGCTAACATCCGGGGCTTCGAAACGATATAAGATTTGCCATAGTTGCTATACGTATAAGGATGCGTACGCGCACTGTACGCGTACGCGCCGTTGGTGCACGTGGTTCACTTCATGCAAACTCGTGGCTAGCGAATTTACAAGCCTTGTGGGCCCAATCCAACTCATTTCTGATCCTATTTAAGCCAAGGATTGAAGAGGGATGGACATGTTAGTTACCATTAGCATAGTTTAGTAGTTAGAGTTAGTTTCTAGAGAGAGAAGCTCTCACTTCTCTCTAGGATTAGGATTAGGATTAGGTTTAGTTCTTAGATCTAGATTTTAATTCATTTTCTTCTACTTCTACCTTTCAATTCTTTGTTGTTACATTCATCTTCCTCTATTCTTTTGTTGTAATTTCCTTTATGTTGTTCTTATACTTTGTTGTAGATCTACTTTTGTTCCTCCTATTCTCTTTCAATTCAATTAGAGGTAATTCATAATAATTGTGTTCATTTGATTTGTTGTTGTTTAGTTCCTTGCAATTGAGTAGTGTAGATTTACTTTTTTTGCAATTTTACTATGCTTTCCTTTTATGCCTTTCAAGTGTTGGATGAAATGCTTGGTTGGATTTTAGAGTAGAATTTTATACTCTTGGCTTGGAAAGGTAACTTAGGACCTCTTGAGTTACTAATGTCCAAGTAATTGATGATTGGGATCCATTGACTCCAGTTCTCACTAATTGAATTAGTGGAGAGTTAGGACTTATGGACTAGGATTGATATAGCTCATTTGACTTTCCTTTACTACTAGTTAGAGGATGATTTAATGAGATTAATCCTTGCCAATTCTCATATTGTGGTTAGTGATTAGGATAGAGATCCTTGACCACCAACCCTTGCCAAGACCTTTTTAGGCCTTAGTTTACTTTCTTGTCATTTATCTTTCATGCTTCTTATCAAAACCCCAAAATAACTCACAACCAATAACAAGACACTTTATTGTAATTCCTAGTGAGAACGACCCGATGTTTGAATACTTCGGTTTATAAATTTTAGGGGTTTGTTTTAGTGACAAACAACTTTTTGTATGAAAGGATTAGTGATTGGTTTAGAAACTATACTTGCAACGAGAATTCATTTGTAAATTCTAAACCGTCAAAAATCCAATCATCAAAATGGCACCGTTGCCGGGGAATTACAATGGTGTTGTGTTATTGGTTATTGTATATATGTGAATATTGTGAATATGTTTGATTTTTGCTTCTTTGTTAGTTTTTAGTTTGTTCTCTTTATTTGTTACTATTTTTTGTTTTTTCCCTCTCTTGCTATCATGAATTCTCATTTTGGCTATGAGTGTGATTACAACTATGTTGTAGGTGATGAGAACTTCAATGAAGAGATGCATCAAGGATGGGACAATCAAAGGTGGGAGGAGCCATATGCATATGATCAATCTTCATGGCAACAACCTCCACCAATGCACTATAAAGAAGAGCCATTTTTTGATGCATATCAATCCAATGGCTATGGTGAATCTCCTTGTGACTTTCAAGAGCCACCACCATATGCTTATGAACCCCCTCCTCAACATGGCCCCCAACCACACTCACAAGCCTCTTTTCACCAACCACCTTCATATGATCCTAATCCATATCCACCATTCCAACAACCATATGAGCCATATGAACCACACATAGAGCCACCACCATCCCAACATCACCACTTTCAAGAGCCACCCCTTCCATATTATTACCAAGATGAACCACCTCCAACATATGAAAATTTCCAACCACAAGATGAATACTACTTTCCACCACAACCTCCCATGGAAAAATACTTATGTCCTTCAATCCAAGAGCCCTATGATCCTACTCATGACATCCAAGGGGAACAAGAGTCAAGGGATCATCTCCAGGAAGCATTGGATCAATTTCAAGCAACCATGGAGTGTGTTGTTCAACAAGTGGAAAGAGTGGAAAACATTGAACCACCACAACTCTACCAAGAAGAAAAACCTTCCTATTATGAACCCTCTCCGCAAAATGAGGAACCCTTTCACCCACCCCAATCTCTAATGGATGAAACCCTTGGTTTTCTTGTTCAAGGGCAAGAAGAGATGAAAAGGGATGTGCAAAATTTTATGACCGTTTTGGATGCGGTAACAAATCAATTAGCCTCCCAACGCTTGAACACTCAAGGAACTCCTATGGTTACATGTGGAGAATCAAATGAAGAACATAGCATGAAGGAGAGATTAGAAACTCGGGTGGGAAATGAGGGAAGTTGCTTTGTATTGGAACAATTGGAGGAAGCTTTAATTGTTGAAGACAAGGAAGAAGTGGTAGAAGACTTAGGAGATGCGGAGCTTCCATGGGAACATAGAGTTGAAGAAAACCCCTCCAAGATGATTGAAATTGATGCTAGGGAGGAAAGTGCACACCTTCCAAGGCATATTCCATATGAAGACTTGGATGGGATAGAGAAAGAATTGAGTTTCCTTGGAGATGAAGATCAAGCATCAAGTCTTAGTGGTAAAGAATCCTTTGAGCATGAAGAACCTTCTCCAGTTGGATTTGAAAGCGTTGAGGAGGTAAATTTTTCTCACCCTCCCTATTATGATTTGAGTAAAGGAAAAGGTTTTGATAAAATTGTTGAACAAAGGATTGAGATTAAGAGATCTTGTGAAGAGGTGAAAGTCCCTAGCAATAGAAGAACGAGGGTTGGCTATGCTTTGTCAAGATCTTTGGAAGCATCTTTGCCTAGGTTGCCATCTACACCTTCATTTGAGTGGGTGAAATTTATTTCTATTAGTTTTATTATCCCACTTGAATATGGTTTGCTTGAAATAGATGGCCAACTTAGGAAAGTTTGTGGGATGAAGCGTAAGCGAAAAAGGTTTTGTGGTGGGCGTTGCAAATCAAGGCTCATTATGGTTGATACATCAAACATGAGATATAAAGGTTGGAGTAGTGCTCAAATAGATGGGTCTAAGAGGATTGTTGTCCACTATATAGAGAATTCACCTTACTTACCACCCGGATGGACTAATAATTATGATCAACTTCAAGACGGGTGTGAAAATAAAGTGTGGGATCCCGGATTAGAAAAAGAGTATCAACATTGGGGGCCCCAAGCTTGTGAACAACTCCATCAACACTTGGCTCAACCCATAGGAAATCTTGGGGCACAATGGAGAACCAAGCATTGGTGGGAGTTCCAAGATGAATACAAGCACAAGCCACCTTGATGAGGACCTCCCCATAAGTCCAACTTAAGGACAATAAACAAAAGTGATAGGTGGGAGACACCCCACCATAGTAAAATCCTTTCATTTTCTCTTTTGTACATATTGGCAGAATTAGTTTAATTTCATGTTTTGTTTAGTTAGTTGAGTTTAATTGATAGTTTAGTATGTTAAATAAGGTTTTATGGTATTTTGGTAGCTGTTTGGAGGTTTGGAATGCTTGGATTGGTGCAAAAATATAGCAAAAATTTTTGAAAAACAGAGCACCATCCACGCGTACGCGCACTGCATGCGTACGCGTGCATCAAGCGTTTTGGACCATCCACGCGAGCGCGCCATGCACGCGTACGCGTGGATTGAGAAGTTCCACCTTCCATACCTTGACCCGAGAGTTAGGCCTGCACTGTGCGGAAATTGGGCCTGAGGCACAAACCTATTTGCGCGCTCGCGCACATGACGCGTACGCGCCACTCTCGAAATAAGCCATCGACGCGCACGCTCCATGCGTGCGTGCGCGTGAATGCCCTTTCTTCCATCCATTTCTTTTGTTATCCTCTTTCTATTTCTTTTCCTTCTCCTTTCTTCTTCCCTCCTCCAATCCCTCATCCAACACTTCCAAACACCATGGATAACCATTTATTTTAGTTGGTTAATTAGTTAGTTTTCATTTTATTTTCTCTCTTTTCATTATAAGTGTTGGATTATTGACTTTGTTTACTATACATTGCTGCCTCTTATTGCCTAAATGCTATTTTAGCATGAATGTTTTTAGATAATCTTTGTTGGATTCTATGATTGAGGTTATATTTAACTTGGTTTTGAATTTTTCATGCTTACCTTTGGAAAATACCAAGTGATGAGAATTGCCTTCGAGTTTGTAACTCTTCGTGAATTGCATGATTTGGCCACCATGTAATTTGAATCTTTTTCCTCGATTAGGCAACCTCTTGATGGATGATGTTGAGCATATACCTTAATGCATTGTATTTCATGATCATATGCATCCATAGGCTTAGCTTGAATGCTTTCATGCTTCTTTAATGCTTGTTTTACCTTACAAGTTTACTTAAAGCATCTCAAGCAGACTAGAATAAGTGAAGTGCATGCTTCTTTTGTGACATAAATCTTTATACTAATGTGTGTTCTAAACCGCACAACTTAGAATGCACACTCACTTTTATTAATGTCATATTAATTCACTCACTCAATTCTAGTGATTTACCTCATTCCAACAATGTATGCTTCCTTGCTTTTATATCTTCTCATCTTATGGTGTTATATTTTTGTTTTCCATGAACAATGCACCACAAGCAAACATGGAAGCGGAAGAAAGAACACGCAGCAATCCGGAGATTCGCCGTACCCGCTTGCTCATATTTGAATGCACCGAGGACGGTGCAAACTTTTAAGTGTGGGGAGGTCGTCCGACCGGTCGGCGATTTTGGGTGACAAATTTCTAATCCCAACACTTTTGCATTTCATTCTAGGATTTTATGATTTTTACTTGCATTTTTTTATTTTTGCATATATATACACAATAAGCTTAGTCAAAATAATGAAATTTTTCAAGAATTCTATCTGTTCATACCCTGACCGGGGTCCTCCAACTCGGTAAATCCGCAAGAGGTCCGACCTTGTCCTAAAGCTCACACCTAAAAGTCGGACCTCGGACAAAGAGCTCAAAACCGGTCACAAGGAAGGCCCATCAAAAGGAACACAGCCCAAACCTAAAGGCCGAAAAAGGCCTGGAAAAGGCGGTTCCACAAAGATAGAGATAAACTCCCAAAGATAAGATAAGATAAGAATATCTTATCCAGGGAAGATCACTGCCAACTACTATAAATACACTGGAGCACCCAGGTATGGGATTCATTCCAAATCTACACATACCTGTTTGGACCCATGCTAACTTAAGCATCGGAGTGTCATTGCAGGTACAACCATCAACCGTTCTGCATACCCAGCTCGGGTCACCGAGCCCCCATCTCGGACCTCTCCAGACGACCGAGCTACACGTTTCAGGTAACCCTCGGAACATTGGCGCCGTTGCCGGGGAACCTGGAAGTCATCCCTCTACCATGGCGGACAACCCTCTCAACGATGAGCACGCTGCATCTGAACAAGAGGACGAAATTGACACCGGAGAACGACCGGACAGCCCTCTATCACCACGAACTCCAGGAGGAAACAAACAGAATCGCCCAAAAACATCATCCCCAAACAAGAATCCACAAAATCTCGAAAGAGAGAAGAGCTCGGAAATTCTAGAAGCAGTCCGGGCACAACAAGACCGACTAAAACAACTCGAAAAGGACATAAAGAAGCAGAAAGAAACTGAACAAGATCTGAGAAGGGAAACTCGAAAGCGCAGAGAATTAGAAGAAAAACTGCGGAAAATAGAGGCCAACCTGAAAGACCGGACAGAACGCGGCACTACCATCGAAGACAACCATGATCCCTTCACGCAAGAGATCATGAAGGAGAAAGTACCGCGAAACTTCAAACCACCCGATATGGACCTCTACGACGGCACCACCGATCCAAGTCATCACCTCAGCAACTTCAGAAGCAGAATGTACCTAGTCGACGCCTCCGACGCGACTCGGTGCAAAGCCTTCCCCACCACTCTCACCAAGTCGGCCATGAAGTGGTTCGACAACCTGCCACCAAGATCAATCACCAGCTTCGAAGACCTAACCAAAAAATTCCTAACAAGATTCTCTATTCAAAAGGACAAGGCAAAACATGCCCCCAGTCTGCTCGGGATCAAACAAGGTGACCAAGAAACTCTCCGAAAATACATGGAGCGATTTAACAAAGCCTGCCTGGACATACAACACTTACCCACTGAAGCAGCCATCATGGGACTAGCAAACGGCCTAAAAGAGGGACCGTTTAGCCAATCCCTATCCAAACGATACCCGACCTCCCTATACGAGGTACAGGAGCGAGCAGAAAAATATATCAACATGGAGGAAACCTCCCAGCTAAGAGACCCTTCTAGGAAAGAATCAAACTACCCACTCCGAGATCGGGATCGGGAACAGAAGAAGAAAGAGGAACCCAACTCAGACAAGCCACGGAAGTACCACAGCTACACCCCCCTCCGAGTCTCCCTGGTAGACGTCTACAGAGAAGTATGCCACACCGAGAAGATCCCACCGCCCCGACCACTAAAACACAAAAAAGCAGGGAGAGATCGGTCCGAATACTGTGAATATCACAAGCTCTACGGACATTCTACTAACGACTGCTACGATCTGAAAAATGTTATAGAAAAACTAGCCAGAGAAGGAAAACTCGACAGATACGTAGCAGAAAAAGGAGAAGAGACCAGGAAGAGAAGGCGGGGTGACAATGAAGATCGGGCCGAACAACCCCCACGAACCCCTGAAAGACATGTTCACATGATAAATGGAGGCTTCGCAGGCGGGGGAACGTCCAAATCCTCACGAAAAAGACACCTCAAAGAAATCTATCACGTCCGAGAAGACAGTCCCCTGCCCGAATTACCTACTATTTCATTCACCCGAGAAGATGCTCAAGGGATAATTCCCGGACACGACGATCCAATGGTAATCACCATTATCCTAGAAAACGCCAACTTACATCGAACCCTGATTGACCAGGGAAGCTCAGCAGATATCCTGTTCAAAACGGCCTTCGACAAGCTCGGACTTGAAGAAAAGGAACTAAAGGCCTACCCCACCAACCTATTTGGACTAGGGGACACTCCGATCCATCCCTTAGGATACGTCTCGCTACACACTACCTTTGGAAGAGGCGAGCAATCTAAAACATTAAGCATCGACTACATTATAGTCGACGTCACTTCAGCATACAATGCCCTCATTGGGCGACCAACCCTAAACAGACTAGCAGCTATAGTCTCGACCCCACACCTCTGTATGAAGTTCCCCACCACAAAGGGAATCGCTACTCTAAAAGGCGACCAAAAACTAGCACGGCGATGCTACAACGAAAGCCTGAGCCTAAAGGGACAAGAAGGGAAAGAGGTCAACACAATAGAACTCGGATGAGTTCAATCCCGAGAAGACCTCCGGCCACAACCAGAGGGAGAAACCGAAAAAGTCCAGATTGGGAACACACCTGAAAAAACAACAAGCATAGGAGCAAACCTCAAAACGGGCCTAAAAGAGGGACTCATAGCCCTCTTAAGGGAGAATTCCGACCTCTTCGCCTGGAAAGCCTCCGACATGCCAGGCATAAGCCCCGACCTGATGTGCCATAAGCTATCGGTTTACCCGGGATCCCGGCCTGTCCAACAAAGACGCCGGAAGCTCGGACCCGAGCGCATGCAAGCAATAGAAGAACAAGTGCAAGCGCTACTAGATGCAGGGTTCATTAGGGAAGTAAAATACCCCCTATGGCTCGCAAACGTGGTCCTGGTAATAAAGCCCAACGGAAAATGGAGGATGTGCGTCGATTACACAGACCTCAACAAAGCTTGCCCCAAAGATCCATATCCACTACCAAACATCGACGCATTAGTAGACGCCGCCTCAGGCTATAGATATCTCTCCTTCATGGACGCATACTCAGGATACAACCAAATCCCAATGTACAGACCCGACCAAGAAAAGACCTCGTTCATAACCCCAAGGGCAAACTACTGCTACGTAGTAATGCCCTTCGGGCTAAAGAACGCAGGAGCAACCTACCAGAGGCTAATGAACAAAGTGTTCTCAGAACACATCGGACTACAGCTGGAGGTGTACGTCGACGACATGCTGGTAAAGACACAAGAAGACAGAAACTTGCTGACCGACCTCACCAGTATTTTCGGCACCCTCAGAAAACACAACATGAGACTTAACCCGACAAAGTGCACCTTCGCCGCAGAAGCCGAAAAGTTCTTAGGCTTCATGCTGACTCAAAGGGGCATTGAAGCAAACCCGGACAAATGCCAAGCAATACTCAACATGAAGAGCCCGACGTGTGTCAAGGAAGTACAACAACTGAATGGAAGGCTAGCCGCCCTATCAAGGTTCTTGGCGGGATCAGCGATAAGGTCACTACCTCTCTACTCACTCCTAAAGAAAGGGAAACCCTTCTCATGGACCCCGGAGTGCAAAAAGGCCTTCCAAGACTTCAAGGAATTCCTCGGGCAGCCACCAATCCTAACCCGACCTCTAAAGGGAGAAGAACTCGTACTATACCTCTCGGTTGGGAATCGAGCAGTCGCTTCAGCGTTAATACGAGAAAATGACCAAGGACAACACCCCATCTACTTTGTAAGCAAGGCACTACAAGGGGCCGAATTAAACTATCAGAAGATAGAAAAGTTCGCCTACGCCCTAGTGTTCACAGCCCGGAGACTCCGTCCCTACTTTCAAGCCCACACCATCAAAGTCCGGACGAACCAACCAATGAGACACATCCTCCAAAAAACAGACCTAGCAGGACGAATACTGCAATGGGCGGTGGAGTTGTCCGAGTTCGACCTCCACTATGAAACCCGGACTGCCATAAAATCCCAGTATCTAGCCGACTTCATCGCAGAATACACTGAGACCCCTGGAACCCCACTCTCGTGGAACCTGTATGTCGACGGGTCCTCAAACAAAACAGGAAGCGGAGCCGGGGTTATACTCGAAAGCGACCAAGGAATGCGGATAGAACTATCCTTAAAATTCGAGTTCCAGGCCTCGAATAACCAAGCCGAATACGAGGCCCTACTAGCAGGTCTAAAGCTAGCCGGAGAGGTCGGAGCCCAAAAAATCACGATCTTCAGCGACTCCCAGGTCGTCACATCACAAGTAAATGGAAGCTACCAGGCCAAAGACCCCACTATGAAAAAATACCTGGACCAAACACAGGCGCAACTACGCCACTTTTCAGAAATACAGATTCAGCACATACCTCGGGAACAAAACGCCCGGGCAGACGCCCTCTCAAAGCTCGCCAGCACCAAGCCCGGAGGCAACAACAGAAGTCTCCTCCAGGAAACCTTGCAATTTCCCTCCGTGCTAAGAGAGGAAGAAGCGCTAAACATATCCAACCAACAACAAGGGTGGATGACCCCCATACTCAACTACCTGAAGTCAGGAACTCTCCCCGCCGAAAGAAAGGAAGCTAGAAGACTCACGAAAGACGCCCAGAATTATACGCTAATTCACGACATATTATACAGAAGAGGATTCTCAAACCCCCTCCTTAGGTGTGTCCCGACCTCAGAAACAAAGAGCGTCCTCGAAGAAGTCCACGGAGGCATGTGTGGGAACCACCTCGGAGCTCGAGCATTATCCAAGAAAGTAGTCCGAGCCGGATTCTATTGGCCGACCTTGCAAAGAGACGCAACGGAATTTGTGAAAATATGCCCCCTGTCAAAAACACGCCAATTTTCACAAAGCACCACCTGAAGACCTTATCAGCGTCACCGCACCATGGCCCTTCGCAAAATGGGGACTTGACCTACTCGGCCCATTCCCCCAAGGACCGGGGCAAGTCAAATACCTCATAGTAGGGGTCGACTACTTCACAAAGTGGATCGAAGCTGAACCCTTAGCCACCATCACGGCTCAGAAAAGCCGCAAATTCCTATATAAAAACATCGTCACAAGGTTCGGAGTCCCCTAATCCATCACCACAGACAATGGAACACAGTTCACAGACACAAGTTTTCAAAACTTGGCGGCCGAGCTAAAAATCAAACAGCAGTTCACCTCAGTCGAGCACCCACAAGCCAATGGACAGGCGGAGGCCGCAAATAAAGTCATCTTGGCTGGGTTAAAACGAAGACTCCAAGAGGCCAAAGGGGCATGGGCCGAGGAGCTCCCCCAGGTGCTATGGGCATATCGGACAACCCCACACTCTACAACGGGAGAATCGCCATTCCGACTAGCTTACGGGATGGAGGCAATGATTCCTATCGAAATAGATGAAGGGTCACCCAGAGTCATCTTCTACAACGAAGGAGGTAACCCATAGGCACAAAGGGAAGAACTCGACCTCCTCCCCGAGGTCCGAGAAAAAGCCCGGATCCGAGAAGAAGCCTTAAAACGGCGAACGGCCCTCAGATACAATCAGAAAGTAATAAAACGAAGCTTCTCAATTCACGACCTGATTCTGATCCGAAATGACATCGGAACACAAAAGTCGGGGGAAGGGAAGCTAGCAGCAAATTGGAAAGGACCCTACAAGGTAATAGAAGTCTTAGGAACAGGCTATTACAAAATATCCGACCTAGAAGGCAATGAGTTGCCCAGGGCCTGGCACGCCTGTAATTTAAGACGATACTACAGCTAGAAAAACTTAAACCGAGGTGTACTCTTTTTCCCTACAAGGGTTTTTTAATGAGACACCCGGACAAGAAAAGCACCCGACCTAGCTAAGGGTAAACACTCTGTAAATATTCTTTCTTTTTCAATACTAATCGAATTTTTTCCTTCTCCTTCTTCCTCATGATGAAACCAATCCTGAAAAGTATCCCGCCAAGGCGCATTAATTTATGCTCGACAAAACGCAAAAAATCATTGCCAAAAGACCACACAAGGTCGGCAACGATAAAGCGACGAGGTTCAGATTAATGTGAGAAGTTATAAAGCAACTCTGAAAAGGCTCAAAAAGGCCAAATAAAAGAGGTTACAAAAATAACTTAAAGGCCGACCAAACAACAAGGTCGGACCCAACAAAGGGATGGCTAGAAAGAAAAAAAAAAAAGAAAGGGCAAACGGCCAAAGAAAACAAAGATTTCGAAAACGCTTACTAAAAGGTTGTTATACAAAAACAACTGAAAAGTACAAGCGAAAAAACGAAATCAAAGGGAAGGATAAAACAAAGTTTCAAAAAGCGCTAGCTAAAAGGTTGTTATCCAAAAACAACTAAAAAGCATGAAGCAGAACTAAAAGTCAAAACGCGAACAAACACCACATAATAAGCTAAAAAGTTACTACAAGTAGCTAATAGCAAAAAGGTGTTCAAAGCATTAACAGGTAGTAAAAACCATCCAAAAAAGAGCCCACAGGCCGGGCAAACAACCAAAGACAAAGGATTACAGGGAATCAAGATCCTTCCCGGACTCCACATCGGTAGGAGGCTGCGGAGGAAGAACCATAGAAATCGGGACAGCCTTGACAGCACCGTCATCTCGGTTTAAAACCTCCACACCAGACTCCTCCCTGGCCAAAGGTAAGGTCGGGTTCGCAACCGGAACTTTGGGGTCAGACACCGGAACCTCATCCTCATTGGGAGCAGGAACGATCTTTCCCTCCACGACAACATTATCCATACTGAATAAACTCAGGTCCAGGTCAGGAGCAAGAACCCGGACCTGAGCCTTCAAATTATCAAACATAGCATCCATACCCTTAGCCACATGCCCTTGTAACTCGTAAAAATCATCTTGAGCGGATTGCAACCTCTCCTTTGTCTCCACAAGCTCGGCATATGTCCGAGTATAACTCTCCTTCGCCGCCTTCGCCATCTCCTCGGATGAATTCGCTGCCGCCACAGCCGCGGTAGCTTTAGCTTTCTCCTTCTCCAAAGACGCCTCCAGCTTAACAACCCTAGCAGCCTTCAGCTCACTAATCCTCTCGAACTCAGACTGAGCTTTCTCAAGTCGGGAACTGGTCGCACCAATGGGGGATTTCTTGAACTCCCGGGCAATAGCGGCATGAAGACTAGCCATCCGGACACAGCTCCGCGCCATATACTGAAAATGGCTCTCAATAGACACATCATCAGTAGAAATAAAAGTCTGAGGGAGGACATGCTGTTCAACCCAACCAAGAGCATCAAAATCCTTATCATTAAAACCCACAAACTCTTGAGAGGTCTTCTGCTTCTTGGGGGGAGGACCCGAGGACGAAGGAGGAGAAGAGTTACCAGGTCCAGAGGTTGGAGGATCCTGATTTATAGGTCGAAACTGGGGAGTCGGAATAGTCTTCGACCGAGTAGTGACACCCACAGTAGTCTTCTTCGGAGAAGATCGGGCAGAAGCCTCCCCAGCCTCGATATTTCGAGCAGCCACAGACTTCTTTGTCCGACGAAGGTACTTCATGGAATCCGCCTGAGAAGACATCTCTGCAAAAATAAAAGAAAAAGATCACCAAAACAGAAATTCCACCAAAACAAAAACAAGCAAAGCCAAAATACTAAAAAGATAATCTCGTAGGGTCGGGAACTACCTAACTCGAAACGGAGAAGGCTTGGATCCCCCAACATTTTCTTCGTGTCCAAGTGAGGTGCCCGACCCCATAAACTGCTTACCACACCCACAAAGGCCTGCTCCACCTCATCTAGACTCTCAAGGGTATACTTAGTAGACACTACTTTCTCCTGCCAACAAAGAGGAAAAGAAGGCTCCCCACTCTCATCTAAAAAGAAGGGTCGGACATCTCCAGTAGCCCGGACCTTGAAATAGAAGTTCTTAAAATCGTGAAAGGACTCATCATACAGGGTACAAAACTTCCTTCCCTGGTTAGCCCTAAAGGAAACCCAAGATACCTTCCCTCCACCCGACCCTGGCTTCGTCAACACAAACAGGTAGGAAAAAAGAGAAATAGAGGAGCAACGCCCAAGAACTGACACAAAAGTTGAAAAAGCTTTAAAAACGCCCAAGAATTTGGATGGAGCTGCGTAGGAGCAAGATTACAAGACCATAACACCTCGGACTCCAGATCGGTAAAGGGAAGTCGGACGCCCAGCTTAGAGAAAAAATAATCATAAGCATAAAAGAAAAGCTTCTCGGAACTATCTAAGGGCGGGAAGCACACTCTCTCCTCGGGTTCCGGGGCTACTAGTTCATAATCCCTCTCAGACTCTCTATTTTCACATATGCTACAATGCCTACGGAACCTAACTAAGTACTCAGAATCTACCACGGTAAGGACTCTTAGAGGAAGAGGGTCTACCCAATCAAAACCACATGGAATTTTAGTCGACATCGCTTGAAGAACCTTTCGAGACATAAAATTCTTACCTACAAAGAAGAATACAACAGCAAGCAAAAAATCACATAAAGAAGACGAGCACGAAAACCCATTCAGCAAAGCGAAAAACAAAGACCTCACGAGAAGTGGGGCAATACAGAACAAAGACACCGGGGAACAAAAAAGAGCCCCCCCCATATAAAAACAACAGCAATGGCGGCACCTCTTTTGGGGCAACCCAGGCATAAAGAAAAAGAAATAAACAGAGCCACACAAAGATCAGAAGCATATGATCACAGGAAAAGAGAAACACGAAAACAAACCTGAAAGGAGAAGCGAAGGCAAAGGGCTCCGAAGCAAGTAGAACAAACGACGGCACAAAGAAAACGCTGAAAATTTAAAAAGACACACAAAGAAAGATTTGAGAAAGCAAACTAAGGGAAAGAAGAAGCGGCACTTTTGAAGGCATAAAAAGAAACAAACGCAGAAAGGAAAAAGGGAGCAATAAATAAAAGCCTTCACAGAGCCCGAACGGAAATCGAGGAAAAACGGTAAAATGCAATAAATGCAGGAACGGCCATTTTGAATTTTGAAAAAACAAAAAAAGACTACTATGCCCGAGCACGACCTCCCAAAAAAGGACGAACTCGGGTAGGGGCACTGTTCATACCCTGACCGGGGTCCTCCAACTCGGTAAATCCGCAAGAGGTCCGACCTTGTCCTAAAGCTCACACCTAAAAGTCGGACCTCGGACAAAGAGCTCAAAACCGGTCACAAGGAAGGCCCATCAAAAGGAACACAGCCCAAACCTAAAGGCCGAAAAAGGCCTGGAAAAGGCGGTTCCACAAAGATAGAGATAAACTCCCAAAGATAAGATAAGATAAGAATATCTTATCCAGGGAAGATCACTGCCAACTACTATAAATACACTGGAGCACCCAGGTATGGGATTCATTCCAAATCTACACATACCTGTTTGGACCCATGCTAACTTAAGCATCGGAGTGTCATTGCAGGTACAACCATCAACCGTTCTGCATACCCAGCTCGGGTCACCGAGCCCCCATCTCGGACCTCTCCAGACGACCGAGCTACACGTTTCAGGTAACCCTCGGAACACTATCTATAGGGCACCAATTGATTTGAGTAAAAACTTTTCATAGAACTTGCTTGAATTATATATATTGTGGATCATGTTTTTGAGCTAAGAACACAAGCAAGTGAGATTTGAGCCTAATGGTGTGGTTACATCTTATAACCACTTATTTTCCTTCTTGTGTGCATTATTCTCTTTCTATGATTATAATCTTTGATTTGATTGATTCTTTATGTCCATTATTTTGTGTATTCATGCATTTATATGATTGAGGCCATCATTTCATTGAGCTTACTTATCCAAATAGCCTTACCTTTTATCTTCCATTGTTAGCCAATTTGAGCCTACGCCTAACCCACTTGTTCTTATTTTAGCACATTACAAGCCTTTAAGTGAAAAACAATAATTGTTCCTTATTTGGATCTTTGATTAGCTTAGGCTAGTGTGTGTGAGCATCATTCAAGAGTGGGAAAACCTAGGACATTGGGTGAATAAAAGGGTGTATTTTATATTTTGTTGAAAATATTGAGAATTGGGTACATACTCATATATTGATCAAATGTAAAACCTTATGCATTGATGTTCTTGTATATAAAAAAAAAGGAAAATGAGAAAAAGAAAAAGAAAAGAAAAAATAATATGAAAAAGAAAAAAAAATAGAAAAAGAAAGAAAAAGAAAGGGGACAAAATGCCCCAAAGTGAAGCTCAATAAGATCAATGCATAAGTGTTGTGAAATGAAAAAGAAAATGCATGAGTATGTGAAAAGGTGAAAAATGGGTAGTTAGGCTAGCTTTGAAATCGTATAGGATGTCATAGGTTAGGTGAGAAGTCTAAGTTTATCGAAGATTCAAATTTTAAGCTCACTTGACCAAATATGCATCCAACCTTAACCCTAGCCCCATTACAACCTATGAAAAGACCTCATGATATATGTATGCATGCATGAAATATTTGTTGATTGTTAGAAGAAAAACAAATCTTAGAAAGCATGAAATAGAGGAGAATTGAGAGAGTCAACCCTAAACACTTGAGCAAATAGAGTGCAAACACATCCGGTGAGGGTTTGATGCTCAATTACATATCTCCACCTATGATCATCTCCTTTCATGCAAGTTTGTAAAAAAAAATATTTAATAGCTCAATTCAATTGTGGATTAGACTTGCTAGTCCTTTAGCCCTCATGCATATATGATTCTTGGAAATTGATTTATTTTGCCAAGTAATTGCATTCATTTAGATAGTTGCATGTAGGTAGATTGCATTTAGTTAGTTTCCATTGAATAAATGTTGATGCCCTTCGCTTTCTCTTGGTTTAAGCATGAGGACATGCTTGGTTTAAGTGTGGGGAGGTTGATAAACCCCATTTGTAGGGTTTATCTTGTATTGGTCTTTGGGGATTTTATCACATTTTACCCACATTTATTCAATGAAATAGCATGGTTTTGTATATTCTCCTTTAATTGTGCTTAAGAGTGAAAACATGCTTTTTAGGACTTAAAATAGCTAAATCTAATTCTCCTTGATTCTATTAGATGCCTTGATATGTTTGTTAAGTGATTTAATGTTTAGGAGGAAAAGATTGGATCAAGGGAATGAAGAAAGAAAGCATGAAAAGTTGGAGAACTCATGAAGAAATGAAAGAACCGGAAAGCTGTCAAGCCGACCTCTTCGCACTTAAATGACCATAACTTGAGCTACAGAGGTCCAAATGATGCGGTTCTAGTTGGGTTGGAAAGCTAACATCCGGGGCTTAGAAACGATATAAGATTTGCCATAGTTGCTATACGAATAAGGATGCATACGCGCACTGTACGCATACGCGCCGTTGGTGCACGTGGTTCACTTCATGCAAACTCGTGGCTAGCGAATTTACAAGCCTTGTGGGCCCAATCCAACTCATTTATGATCCTATTTAAGCCAAGGATTGAAGAGGGATGGACATGTTAGTTACCATTAGCATAGCTTAGTAGTTAGAGTTAGTTTCTAGAGAGAGAAGCTCTCACTTCTCTCTAGGATTAGGATTAGGATTAGGTTTAGTTCTTAGATCTAGATTTTAATTCATTTTCTTCTACTTCTACCTTTCAATTCTTTGTTGTTACATTCATCTTCCTCTATTCTTTTGTTGTAATTTCCTTTATGTTGTTCTTATACTTTGTTGTAGATTTACTTTTGTTCCTCCTATTCTCTTTCAATTCAATTAGAGGTAATTCATAATAATTGTGTTCATTTGATATGTTATTGTTTAGTTCCTTGCAATTGAGTAGTGTGGATTTACTTTTCTTGCAATTTTACTATGCTTTCCTTTTATGCCTTCCAAGTGTTTGATGAAATGCTTGGTTGGATTTTAGAGTAGAATTTTATACTCTTGGCTTGGAAAGGTAACTTAGGACCTCTTGAGTTACTAATGTCCAAGTAATTGATGATTGGGATCCATTGACTCTAGTTCTCACTAATTGAATTAGTGGAAAGTTAGGACTTATGGACTAGGATTGATATAGCTCATTTGACTTTCCTTTACTACTAGTTAGAGGATGATTTAATGAGATTAATCCTTGCCAATTCTCATATTGTGGTTAGTGATTAGGATAGAGATCCTTGACCACCAACCCTTGCCAAGACCTTTTTAGGCCTTAGTTTACTTTCTTGTCATTTATCTTTCATGCTTCTTATCAAAACCCCAAAAAAACTCACAACCAATAACAAGACACTTTATTGTAATTCCTAGGGAGAACGACCCGAGGTTTGAATACTTCGGTTTATAAATTTTAAGGGTTTGTTTTAGTGACAAACAAGTTTTTGTATGAAAGGATTAGTGATTGGTTTAGAAACTATACTTGCAACGAGAATTCATTTGTAAATTCTAAACCGTCAAAAATCCAATCATCAACTACCACTAAGTCAACCTCTAACTATGAAGGTCAGTTGAGTGGACAAATTAATTTAACACCTAAAGTCCTCGTCAACTCCTGAGAAAAGACTAGAGTTATAGGAATCTAAATTAATCAGCAAGAATAATAATTATCAATCACGATGAGTTTGACAACTCAAGAGTCACCAATTAATCAACCAAAGCCAAAAGGGAAAAATCTAAATTATTTATATAAATAGGAGAAAGCAATCATGAGTCTGAAATACCTCAATTTATATCAAATGAAGAAAATCCTAACATGAATGGTTCATAAGCCAAATAGGCAACATAAGTAATACAAGCATTAAAGTATCTAAAAGTAAAAGAGAAATATAAAGTAAAAGGAATATTGAACCTGATGAAGAGTTGAAATCCTAAATCCTTTAAGAGGAATCCTAATCCTAAATCCTAAGAGAGAGGAGAGAACCTCTCTCTCTAAAAGCTACATCTAAATTATGAAAAGTGTGAATTATGAGTGAATGATTGAATGATCCCCTGAGTCTCTGCATGTTCCCTGACTTTAATCTGTGTTTCTGGGTCAAACTCTGGGTCAAAATGTGGCCCGAAACTGTCTCCAGCGTATTCTGTAATTTTTGCAGATCGCGCAGGTCACGCGTACGCGTCATTTAGCGATTTCCTCTCCACGCGTGCGCGTCAGGCATGCGCTTGCGCCGTTTGCACGAACTCCAATCCACGCGTACGCGTCAAGCACACGTACGCGTCACTGTGATTTTATCCAATTTGCGCCCACGCGTCAGCCATGCGTGCGCGTCGCTGTTCGCTGGTTGTCTCCTTTATTTCTTGTGCTCCTTCTCTTTTTGCAAGCTTCCTCTCCATTCCCTAAGCCATGCCTGCCCTATGAAGCCTAAAACACTTAACACACGGATCACGGCATCGAATGGTATAAAGGAGAATTAAAATACACAATAAAAAGATATCTAAGAAGTAAGTTTTCAATCATAGTACTAAACTAGGAAGGAATTGTAAAATCATGCAAATCATATGAATAAGTGGGTGAAAAGCTGGATAAAACCACTCAATTAAACACAATATAAACCATAAAATAGTGGTTTATCAATTATTCTATGTATTATTAACTAATATCATTAGATTTGATTTATTAAAAATATAAAATAATTCTATTCTATTATATAAAAATCGAATTTTTGTATTTAATGATGGAGCTGACGTGGTATGCTTCGAAGAGTGTTTTCCGATTTAATTATTTTAACTCATTCAATACAATTTATTGCAATGACTTAATTATTTCAGCTAATTGATTTGATTAAATATTTAAATATCAATATAATTTATTATAATTTATGTTACTTAATTAATTATACTACATTAATTGTAATTCGTTATATTAGTGACTTGGGTTTTTCCTTGATAAAGTCTAAAATAAAATAAATAATTTATTGTTTATTCTAATTAAATTCATTAAATTTAATTATATATTATATATGAATTAATGTTAATTTATAAATTATTTTATAGTATAATATTCAATCAAATAAATTGTAAATTACTTTAAATTATATACGCACGGAAAAAATGGATTTAAATGTGGTTTATATAGTATAGATAGTAATTAATTAAAAATGGTGTATTTTTAAGTGTTTTGATATGATTTAATTATACCAGTTAATTAATTTGATTAGATATTTAAATATCAATGTAATTTATTATAGTATATAATACTTGATTAATTTTACTACATTAATTGTAATTCCTTATATTAGTTAATTAGTTTATTCATTTATAAAGTCTGAAATAAAATAAATAATTTGTTGTTTATTCTAATTGAATTCATTAAATTTAATTATATTATATATAAATTAAAGATAATTTATAAATTACTTAATTTCCTTAGCCTTTTATATTATGTGGATTGTTAAGTTTTAAGTTTTATATTTCTGTAAGTAAACGTAATATAAGGCAAAACTTTATTTTAAACGGAATTATTCTATGTATTATTAACTAATATCATTATATTTGATTTATTAAAAATATAAAATAATTTTATATAACAAATTATTAATTAAACTCATTCTAAAATGTAAGCAAAATAAATTAATTTCCTAGGCGACCCAATGTAGATCCATGATTTATACAGCAAACAAACAAAGTATAGAACTTGTGAATTGTGATAAAAAGAGAATAAAAAAGTAGGGTCTACACCATGTTGGTTTGCTTGCCTCCATTGCATCAACAAAACATGGGCCTACAGAGACTAATCCTGATTCCAAGTTGGGCAGATAGAAAACCTATCTGGATCTCATACAATTAATTTCAACCCACACCCAAAGTCCTCTTTTAGTCTTTTTGGATTTTCTTTCTCCCAGCAAGCAAGCATATACGCTAGCAATGGAGAACGGCGTATATGCTTTTAAATTTGTTTTTAAATTTTAGAGTGTGATATTACATGTCGTGGAAGCAAAATTATAAGTATTGTATTTTGTGTTTTAATACTTTTGATCATGTAGAATTACAAGTAAAATTATAGAAAACAGTAATAACAATTCCGACAAATGGCTGGTGCTCTAGAAATTAAAATTTGAAGTGATAAAAAATATTATTATATACACGTGAATAAATCATATCACCAGTTTTTTATTGTAAATTCTATATTGAATTACTGATAAACCACTATTTTATGATTTATATTGTGTTTAATTGTGTGGTTTTATCAAGTCTTTGCCCACTTATTCATATGATTTGCATGTAATTACAATTCCTTCCTAAAAATACTCTATGATTGAAAACATGCTTCTTTGGCTTTTATTTTCTTTTATTTAATCCTCTCTTATTACCATTAGATGCCTTGATATGTGTGTTAAGTGATTTCAGGAATTACAGGGCAGGAATGGCTTAAAGGATGGAAAAGAAGCATGCAAAAATGGAAGGAACACAAAGAATTGAGGAGAGAACCAGCGAGAAGTCACGCGGTCGCATGACTGACGCGACCGCATGAAATGGAAGAAATAACAGTGACGCGCTCGCGTGCCTGACGCAACCGCGCGGATTGGAAGCTGCATGAACGACGCGAATGCGTGGACGATGCGCACACGTGGTACGAGAAACGCTGAGTGACGCGAACACGTGGACGACGCGGCCACGTGACGTGCGCGATCTGCAGAATTTCAGAAGTCACTGGCAGAGTTTCTGGGCTGGATTTCAACCCAGTTTTCGGCCCAGAAACACAGATTAGAGTCAGGGAACACGAAGAGACAGAGAACAACATTCATTCCGCATAATTTTTAGTTTTTAGATCTGAATTTTACTCCTCCCCTAGGTTTACTCACTTGAACATTCATAATTAGGATTTTGAAGATTTTGGCTTTAACTTTTAAGATGAGTCTACCTCCGGTACTAGTCATTATATTCTGTTATTTACTTTTCATTTATTCTTCCATATTCCTATTTCCTCCAGAGTTGACATTTGATTATTTTCACAAGTTATTAATATAGACTATTTTTATTTTCAATTAATCCCTTTCATTATTATTTATTATGTATTCTTTTATTTTCCCCATTGATTCTGTAAAGTTTATAATTATGATGAGTGAGTAGTTCCATAACTTGATTGGGAGATGATTGAAAGGAAACCTTGAGTTGAATCACTCAAGAGAGAAATTATAATTAGATTTATTGTTGGATAACCCTCTAATCATTCACACTAGTCCTTCCCAAGGGAGAGGATTAGGACTTGTGACTAGAAACATCTTTCCAACTTGCTTGACTTTCCTTTACCTAGTAAGGGATAACTAAGCAGAGCAACTTCTAATTATTACTTAATCGTGAGAGTACTTCAACAAGAATAGGGCTTCCAACTAATCTACTACCAGTCAAGGCTTTTATTTAAAATTAATTAAATTCTCTAAATTAATTTCCTGTTTATCAACTTAACCATTTTTGAAAACACCTGATTGATAAAATAGCACATCTTTCTACAACTCGTTGGGAGATGACCTGGGATTCATACTCCCAGTATTTTAATTTCAATATTGTGACAACCCTTCTGAATTGATAAGCGGATTTTCGGCTGGTTAAGGACAGTACTTGCAACGTATTTCTATTAATAATTTCATAACTCGCCAATTTCCGCCACGTCAATTACTCAACAATTAATTAATCAATATATAATTTCAAGTTATATTTTTGTTATTATATAATACTTTTTATTATTTTATATTTGCAATAAATATTTTTTGTATAGTTCATTGCTAAAATAAAAACTTTTACTAATTAATTAGGTTCACAGTAGATTATAGTTATTTTTTTAAAATCTAAGAACACTTCTGGTTATTTTTCATTCGATAATTTTTCTGTCATGTATAATTATACAATTCATTTAAGCAATTATTATTGTACATAGGTACCAATATTTTACAGAACATTATGTATGGTACCAGGCTCTTGATAAATCCAGATGTTTCTGAAGCTGTGATGCTTTGAAAAAGGTATTGTACAAATATTGTGAATTATTTATGGTTGTGTATATTGACTGTATTTTTATGGCGTTGTAATTGATAAGTAGCGTGTTGATGCGGGCAGAAATTGGCGAATTAAAAATTATTAAAATATATACGTTGCAAGTATAGTTCTTAACTCGCCAGAAATCCACTCATCAATTTAGAAAGGTGTCACAAAAATTTAAAATTAAAATACTGGGAGTTTGAATCCCAGGTCGTCTCCCAACGAGTTGCAGAAAAGTGTGCTATTTTATTAATCAGATGTCTTCAAAAAGGTTTGAGTTGAGTAAACAGGAAATTAAATTGGAGAATTTGAATAATGTAAATAAAAGCCTTGACTGGGAGTTGATTAGTTGGAAGCCCCATTATTGTTGGATTACTTTCTAGATTAATTGATAATTAAAGGTTATCCTGTTTAGTTATCTCTTACTAGGTAAGGAAGTGTCAAACAAGTTGGAATGCTACGCCTGTTCACAAGTTGCAACCCATTTAATTAAAAGGGATTGGTGTTAGTGACTAGAGGGCAATCCAACAATAAACCCAATTACAATCTTTCTTTTAAGCTTTCCAACTCAAGGGTTCCTTTCAATCAACTCCCCATCAAGTTAGGGAACTACTCGCTCATTGTGAATGTAAAATTCATAACATATGAAAAGGAATTAAAGAAAGACATTGTAAATAAAAATCAAAATAATCAATTAAAAATAAAAGTAATCCTTGTATTAAATAATCCTAAAAATATTCCAATGGTAAAATTAAACAAAGCAAAGGACATGGAAGAGTAAAGTCAAGTAAAGAAAACGAACTAGAATGACGAAGTCTTGATGAGGTAATAACTCTTCTCAGTATCCCAATGCAAAATGTGGTAGAAAAATAAAATCCTAAGAACTATGAATGTGTGAGAGAAGAAAAACCTAGAGGAGGAGTAAAAACTAGATCTAAAACTAAAACTGTCTAGAATGAATTGTTGTCCCTGGTTTCTGCATGTTCTCTGGCTCTAGTCTATTGTTCTGGGCCGAAAACTGGGTCAAAATGGGGTCCAAAATCGCCCCCAGCGAATTCTACAGATTATGCAGATCGCGCACGTCACGCGATCGCATCATCCATGCGGACGCGTCATTCGCGTTTTTCCCTGCCACGCTTTCGCGTCGTCCACAATTCCGCGTCACTAGTACTTTTCCAATCCGCGCGGTCGCGTTAGCCATGCGGCCGCGTCACTGCAATTTCTCCTCTTTCGCGTGAACGCGTGAGCCACGCAGCCGCGTCACTTCTCACTGGTTATCTCCTCAATTTCTCGTGTTCCTTCCATTTTTGCTAGCTTCCTTTCCAATCTCCAACTCATTCATGCCCTATAAAGCCTGAAACACTTAACACAGATTACGGCATCGAATGGAATAAAGAAGAATTAAAATGCATAATTAAAAGTCACTAGGAAGCAGTTTTCAATCATGTAATAATTTCAGGAAGGAAATATAAATGCATGCTAAATTAATGAATAAGTGGGTAAGGATCATGATAAAACCACACAATTAAACACAATATAAACCATAAAATAGTGGTTTATCAACCTCCCCACACTTAAACATTAGGATGTCCTCATGCTTAACTGAAGAAGATAAGATAAATAAGTATGAACATGTAGAAACTCATGCAATGCAATGCAACCTATATATATGAATGCAACTATATGATTCTTGCCCACTTGATCAAAAGTAAATAAGCTCTTCAAATCAATTACAAATCAAATTCCACTAATTCTATCATTATACAGTAAGACAGATAAAAGTGCAAGAAGATATCTCATGAAAGCAGGGAACATGGAAATTCAAGCATTGAACCCTCACTGATGATGTATGTACGCTCTAATCTCTCTAGTGTATAGGGTAATCACTCTATCCTTCTCTAATCATCCTCTCTAACTTTTGTTCTTCTCCTAACCAATCAACAACATTTAATATACCAATGCAAACATCATGAGGTCTTTTCAAGGTTGTAATGGGGCCAAGGTAAGGGTAGGGATACATATATGGTTAAGTGAGCTTATAAATTGAATCTTTAATTAACCCAAGCTTTAATCCAACCTATATATTTTATATAACCTTAGAATTCTTACATAGCTACCCAGAATTCCCTTTTACATTCCATACTCATGTATCAAATTTTTTTTTAATTTTATCATATGTGCATTGATCTTTGAATTCTTAATTCAGCATTGGGATAATTTTGTCCCCTTATTTATTTATTTTTTTATATAGACATAAAAATAAACATAGTTTATCAATGCACATAGATTTTTAATTCTTATAGTTTCACATGAGTAGGTATCCAAATTCCCATTGTATTATCATGACACATTCCCTTAATAACTTTTGTTCCCATAATTTCCCATACTTAACTAGCATACACAATTCTATCTTAAGCTAACCAAAGATTCAATTTGGGATATACAATTGTTTTTCTGCTTAAGGCTAGTAATGTGGTAAAATATAGAACAATTGGGATTTAAAGGCTCAAAGTGGTTAACAAAGGTAATTGAAAAGGGTAGGCTTGATTTGGATAAGTGAGTTTAAACAAATAATGGCCTCAATCATATGCAAGCATACAAACATAATAAATATTAGACATATAGGATGAAACAAAATATAGATTACAATCATAGAGAAGTAAACACACAAGAATAAAATAATTATGGTTACATAATGTAACCATGCATAAAGGCTCAAATCTTCACAGGTTGTGTGTTCTTTAGCTTAAAAATCATGTTCCAAATACAACTTCAAGCAGATTTATCATAAAAAATTTTGAATTAAAATTAGTGAAATTTTGTTCCAAAGATAGAGTCTTAGAAGAAACTTATTGTCTTTTCAATCAAGTAGAACATGCATGCAACTAACCTATTACAATGCAATTTATCCTATTCTATAAAAGAAAGAAAATCTAACTAAAATATCCTAATTTATTAGTGCTAGGGAAGAGAAATTACCTCTGGAAGTCAGGTACTGACCGACCTCCCCACACTTAAGGATTTGCACCGTCCTCGGTGCGATCTGTCAGGAACAGTGGTGGGCTGGTGGTAGTGTCTCCACAGTCGGGACCGTCATGGCTCCCTGTGCTGGTGAAAGAAGTGAAGTCCGGAGTGCCTGGATCGTCATTGAGTTGGTGATTGCCTGTAAGTAGCTCCTTGAGGTATTTGAAACGGCAGTGGTTACGGCG
The DNA here is from genome assembly GCF_014773155.1 of Arachis stenosperma. Classification (NCBI taxonomy): domain Eukaryota; kingdom Viridiplantae; phylum Streptophyta; class Magnoliopsida; order Fabales; family Fabaceae; genus Arachis; species Arachis stenosperma. The sequence continues at coordinate 60,063,185 of NC_080378.1, read as the reverse complement.
CTCTCGGAGCTTTGCTTTCTTTTCTTGTTGGTCCAATCGCTTCAGGATTTGGTGCAGCAGCTAACTAGTAGATGGTGGAGGAGCTACAGCATCCTCTGTGGACTGGCTGGTAGTGGCAAGTTGTGGCCTGAGATATCTCCCGTTAGGGACATACTGATCATCCCGTGGAAGAATGGTTTTGGTGTCTCCAGCTTTGTAGGATACTCCGGCTGCTAAGATAAGATCAGAGACCAATGCGGGGAAAAGTAGGTTGCCCGTGATCTGCACATGTTCCATAGCATTTTGGATATGTCTTGGTAAATTAAGAGGCTGGTCTGTGAGGATGCACCATAGTAGAACGGCCATGTCTGCCGTGAAGGAGGACTCATGAGTACTTGGGAAGACGTAATGGGACATAATCTGTGCCCATATGTGAGCCCCTAAGGTGAGTGCGGAGGCCGAGATTTCCTTAGGACGGGAACGATGGTATCCAAAGATCCATTTACTGCCAGGTCGAGCGATAACTCTGAGAATAGCGTCCCAGTCAAAGGTGTATGCCTGGCGCTTGATCGCGGCTTTCTGAAAAGCGTCCAATCCTTCTGGAGCAGGGGGGAGATCTAAGGCTTGCTAACTGGCCTCTTCTGTAATGGGGACTTGCTTCTGGCGTAAATAAACAGACTGTAGAGTCAGCAGGTGGAAGTTGGAGTAAAACTCAACAACCCAAGAAAGATTAACCTGTAGTGGCTGTCTCTGTAAGAATCCCCAATGTCTTTGTGCAATTTGTGGCTCAACAAATTCAGCAATACGAGGCGGAAGGATAAGAAGGTGTTCATTGTTTTAATTTCGAGCTGCCAGAATAGGAAACATCTGCTCACAGTAGCGATTTGGGAATTGTGCAGTGTCCTTTGCTGGGAAGGCTCTTTCCTTTTCATCAACCTTGATAATCCTTTTAATTCTTTTTGTTGAGGGCTTGACTGCAGTTGAAGAAGGCTCTGCCACTAATGATCTCTTTGTTCCTTTCCTTGCGGTGGGTTTAGGGGTAGCTTTCTCTTTGCCTTTCTTGGTGGCCATTCAGAAAAAGGGAAGAGAAAGTAAGTTAAATCCAAAGAGATAGAACAAGGAAGGGAATTTAATGAGTGATAAGCAGTGCACGGTAAAGATGAATGAAATAAACACATGGTCATGACAACATGTGAAGAGATCAATAAATGGAATAGAATAAGTGCACGATAGGGAAGTAGATGCAAGATGTTTATTGGCATGCCGGTAAGGGCATGAGTATCATAGATCAAGCGTCACTTCGTAATAAACTATCACGTTTGTATTGGCAATTAAATGCAATTAATAAAATAGTAAAGGGAATTTGTGAAAAGCATGCATTGAATAGTAGGATATGATAATGTAGAAAAGTGCATAATGTCATACGGGCTTTTTCACAAACACATAGCATGCATGGTAAATAATCCAATGAAAATAATAAATTGAACATGCAAGCAACCTCGTTAAAAAAATATAATTGCCAAACAATTATGAAACAATCCACAATGACCAAATAAATTCCAACATCAATAAAAAGGGAAAAGAAAGAAAAAGAAAACATATGCAAAGAAATTGAAAAGAAAGAGGAAGGAAGAAGAAAATATAAATAAAGAAGAAGAAGAGAAAAGTTAAGAGGGAAGAAGAGAAAAAAAACCTTGATAATGGTGGGAAGAGAGAGAGAAAGTAGAAAGTGAGAAGGAGGGAAGAAGAGAAAAAGGGAGAAGGAAGAAATAAGGAGCGAAAAGAAAAATTAGGATTTGGAAAAGAGAAAGATAAGATATTTTGGCAATTTGGGTTGAGCTGTACGGCGCAAGCGACGCGGCCGCGTGGGGCACGCGTTCGCGTGATTGCGCTTTAATTCAGTTGACGCAGTCGCGTCGGTCACGCGGTCGCGTGACCCACATTATGCTACTGGCACGAGTGCAGCCTTGCGCCTGCACAACTCTCTGTTCGAATTGATATATTTGCCAAATTTGGGGTGACGCGATTGCGTGGGGCATGCGATCATGTGAGTGGGCTTCAGAAAGGAATGACGCGGACGCGTCGGCGACGCGGTCGCGTGATAGGGATTGTGCATCCAGCACCAATCCAGCACCACTCTCGCACAATAATTCGTTGTGCACCTTTTTTACGTCGAAAATCAGGGCACGCGGTCGCGTGGGAGGCCATTATTCCCATGTGCCGTGGACGCGTCAGTGACGCGGTCACGTGGGACGATTTGTACCACTAGCACGCCTCCAGCCACGCTCCAGCGGGACTCTCTGTTCGTTTTTATTTTCTCCCCTCTCCTTTCGACGCGGACGCGTCGCTGATGCAGTCGCGTTGCGTGGCTTTTTTTTTTTGAGAATTAAAAGTATGTAAATGTAGATGCACGAAAGTACTGATAAAGAGAAGAGTTATTGAATAGGTGATGAGCGGATAATTTATATGCTTTTTGGCATTGTTTTTAGGTAGTTTTTAGTAAGTTCAAGCTACTTTTAGGGATGTTTTCATTAGTTTTTATGTTAAATTCACATTTCTGGACTTTACTATGAGTTTGTGTGTTTTTCTGTGATTTCAGGTAATTTCTGGCTAAAATTGAGGGACTTGAGCAAAACTCTGATAGGAGGCGGACAAAGGACTGCTGATGCTGTTGGAATCTGACCTCCCTGCACTCGAAATGGATTTTCTAGAGCTACAGAACTCCAAATGGCTCTCTCTCAACGGCGTTGGAAAGTAGACATCCAGAGCTTTCCAGCAATATATAATAGTTCATACTTTATTCGGGAATTGACGACGTAAAGTGGTGCTCAACGCCAAGTACATGCTGCTGTCTGGAGTTAAACGCCAGAAACACGTCATAACCCGGAGTTGAACGCCAGAAACATGCTATAACTCGGCGTTCAAATCCAATAAAAGCTTCAGCTCGTGGATAGATCAAGCTCAGCCCAAGCATACACCAAGTGGGCCCCGGAAGTGGATTTATGCATCAATTACCTACTCATGTAAACCCTAGTAGCTAGTCTAGAATATATAGAACATTTAACTATTGTATTAGATGTCTTTTGACCACGTTTCATCTTTGGTCTCAGCTTTGTTTTATTCTTCATCTTAAGAGGCTATTGATCACGTTTTAGGGTCTGGCCATTCGGCCATGCCTGAACCTTTCACTTATGTATTTTCAACGGTGGAGTTTCTACACACCATAGATTAAGGGTGTGGAGCACTGCTGTACCTCAAGTTTCAATACAATTACCATTACTTTATATTCAATTCTCTTTTATTCTTATTCCAAGATATATGTTTCACTTCAACTTGATGAATGTGATGATCCGTGACACTCATAATCATTCTCACCTATGAACGCGCGTGACTGACAACCACTTCCGTTCTACTTTAGGCCGGGCGCATATCTCTTAGATTCCCCAACAGAATCTTCGTGGTATAAGCTAGATAGATGGCGGCATTCATGGGGATCCGAAAAGTCTAACCTTGTCTGTGGTATTCCGAGTAGGATCCCGGGAATCCGGAAAGTCTAACCTTGTCCGTGGTATTCCGAGTAGGATTCCGGTATTGAATGACTGTGACGAGCTTCAAACTCCTGAAGGCTGGGCGTTAGTGACAGACGCAAAAGAATCAAGGGATTCTATTCCAACCTGATTGAGAACCGACAGATGATTAGCCGTGCTGTGACAGAGCATTTGGACCATTTTCACTGAGAGGATGGAATGTAGCCATCAACAAGGGTGATGCCTCCAGACGATTAGCCATGCAGTGACAGCGCATAGGACCATTTTCCCGAGAGGATGAAAAGTAGCCATTGAAGACGGTGATGCCCTACATACAGCTTGCCATGGAAAGGAGTAAGAAGGATTGGATGAATGTAATAAGAAAGTAGAGATTCAAGAGGAGCACAGCATCTCCATACGCCTATCTGAAATTCCCACTATTGATTTACATAAGTATTTCTATCCCTTTTTATTTTCTGTTTATTATTAATTTTCGAACTCATCATAAACCATTTAATCTGCCTAACTGAGATTTACAAGGTGACCAAAGCTTGCTTCATACCAACAATCTCTGTGGGATCGACCCTTACTCACGTAAGGTATTACTTGGATGACCCAGTACACTTGCTGGTTAAGTTGAACGGAGTTATGATCACACCAGGGATTATTAAGATCCCAATTCATCACATCATGATCTCTTTGGGGTATTTTTGATTTCATACAAATACAAAGAGACCAACTTTGAGGATCACAATTTCGTCCACCAAGTTTTTGGCGCCGTTGCCAGGGATTGTTCGAGTATGGACAACTGACGGTTCATCTTGTTGCTCAGATTAGGTAATTTTCTTTTCAAAAATTTTTTTCAAAATTTTTCTTTTCTTTTTCGTTTTTCCTAACTTTATTTTCGAAAAAAAAATAATAAAAATCCAAAAAAATTAGAAAATCATAAAAATAAAAAATACTTTGTGTTTCTTGTTTGAGTCTTGAGTCAATTTTTAAGTTTGGTGTCAATTGCATGCTTTAAAAATTTTTTCTTGCATTTTTCGAAAATTCCATGCATTCATAGTGTTCTTCATGATCTTCAAGTTGTTCTTGATAAGTCCTCTTGTTTGATCTTGATGTTTTCTTGTTTTGTGTTGTTTGTTGTTTTTTCATATGCATTTTTCGTTTGTTAGAGTTTATGCATTAAAGATTTCTAAGTTTGATGTCTTGCATATTTTCTTTGCATCAAAAATTTCTCAAAAATATGTTCTTGATGTTCATCATGATCTTCAAAGTGTTCTTGGTGTTCATCTTGACATTCATAGTGTTCTTGAATGCATCATGTGTTTTGATCTAAAATTTTTAAGTTTTGGGTCATGTTTGTGTTTTTCTCTATCATAATTAAAAATTCAAAAATAAAAAAATATCTTTTCCTTTTTTCTCTCAAAATTTTGAAAATTTGTGTTGACTTAGTCAAAAGTTTTCAAAATTAGTTGTTTCTTACAAGTCAAGTCAAATTTTCAATTTTAAAAATCTTATCTTTTCAAAATCTTTTTCAAAAATTATATCTTTTTCATTTTTTCTATTTTTCGAAAAATTCAAAAATTTTTTTCTTATCTTTATATCATATTTTTAAAATTACACTAACAATTAATGTGATTGATTCAAAAATTTGAAGTTTATTACTTTCTTGTTAAGAAATGTTCAATCTTTAAGTTCTAAAATCATATCTTTTAGTTTCTTGTTAGTTAAGTAATTTTAAAAAAAATAAATTTTATTCAAACATATCTTTTTATCTTTTATCTTATCTTTTTTATTTCATCTTTTATCATATCTTTTTCAAAAAAATTTTATCTTTTTCAAAATTTGATTTTAAAATATCTTATCTAACTTCTTATCTTCTTATCTTTTCAAATTTGATTTTAAATATCTTTTTCAACTAACTATTTGACTTTTTGTTTGTTTCTTATCTTTTTCAAAACCACCTAACTACTTTTCCCTCTTCAATTTTCGAAAATATCTCACCCTTTTTCAAAATTCTTTTTAATTAATTAATTAGTTTCAATTTAAATTTAATCTTATTTCTTATCTCTAATTTTCGAAAATTTCTAACCCTTTTTAAAATTATTTTCGAATTTTCCCTCTCTCTTCTTATTCTCTTTAATTATTTATTTACTAACACTTCTCTTCACCTCCCCTATCCTTACTCTTTATACAGACTATTCATTCTTCTTCACTCTTCTCCCCTTTCTTTTTCTACTAACATAAAGGAATCTCTATACTGTGACATAGAGGATTCCTCTTCTTTTCTTGTTTTCTTCACTTTCATATGAGCAGGAACAAGGAAAAAGGCACTCTTGTTGAAATTGATCCAGAACCTGAAAGGACTCTGAAGAGAAAATTAAGAGAAGCTAAGTTACAACAATCTAAAGGTAACCTTTCAGAAATATTAGAGCAAGAGAAGGAGATGGCAGCCGAAAATAATAATAATGCAAGGAGAATGCTTGGTGACTTCACAAAGCCAACGTCCAAATTTGATGGAAGAAGCATCTCCATTCCTGCCATTGGAGCCAATAATTTTGAGCTTAAGCCTCAACTAGTTGCTTTAATGCAACAGAACTGCAAGTTTTATGGACTTCCATCTAAAGATCCTTACCAGTTTTTAACTGAGTTCTTGCAGATTTGTGAGATTGTTAAGACGAATGGAGTAGATCCTGAAGTCTACAGGCTCATGCTTTTCCCTTTTGCTGTAAGAGACAGAGCTAGAATATGGTTGGATTCACAACCTAAGGATAGCCTGGACTCCTGGGATAAGCTGGCCACAGCCTTCTTGGATAAATTCTTTCCTCCTCAAAAGCTGAGCAAGCTTAGAGTGGATGTTCAGACCTTCAAGCAAAAAGATGGTGAATCCCTCTATGAAGCTTGGGAAAGATACAAGCAGCTGTCCAAAAGGTATCCATCTGACATGTTTTCAGAATGGACCATATTAGATATATTCTATTATGGTCTATCTGGATTTTCGAAAATGTCATTGGACCATTCTGCAGGTGGATCTATTCACCTAAAGAAAACGCCTGAAGAGGCTCAAGAACTCATTGACATGGTTGCAAATAACCAATTCATGTACACCTCTGAGAGGAATTCTATGAATAATGGGACGCCTCAGAGGAAGGGAGTTCTTGAAATTGATGCTCTGAATGCCATATTGGCTCAGAACAAAGTGTTGACTCAGCAAGTCAACATGATCTCTCAAAATCTAAATGGATGGCAAAATGCATCCAACAGTACTAAAGAGGCAGCTTCTGAAGAAGCTTATGATCCTGATAATTTATACGCTTTTTGGCATTGTTTTTAGGTAGTTTTTAGTAGGATCTAGCTACTTTTAGGGATGTTTTCATTAGTTTTTATGCAAAATTCATATTTCTGGACTTTACTATGAGTTTGTGTATTTTTTTGTGATTTCAGGTATTTACTGACTGAAATTGAGGGACCTGAGCAAAAATCTGATAGGAGGCTGAAAAAGGACTGCTGATGCTGTTGGATTCTGACCTCCCTGCACTTGAAATGGATTTTCTGGAGCTACAGAACTCCAAACGGTGCGCTCTTAACAGCATTGGAAAGTAAATATCCAGAGCTTTCCAGCAATATATAATAGTCCATATTTTGTTCGAGTTTAGACGATGCAAATGGCGTTCAACGCCAGTTCCATGCTGCATTCTGGAGTAAAACGCCAGAAACACGTTACAAACCAGAGTTAAACGCCAAAAATATGTTACAACTTGGCGTTTAACTCCAAGAGAAGCCTCTGCACGTGTAAAGCTCAAGCTCAGCCCAAGCACACACCAAGTGGTTCCCGGAAGTGGATTTCTGCATCAATTACTTATTGCTATAAACCCTAGTAGCTAGTTTAGTATAAATAGAACTTTGTACTAGTGTACTAGTGTCTAGTCTTTTGACCATTCGGTCTTTTGATCATTCATGGGGGCTGGCCATTTGGCCATGCCTGGACCATCACTTATGTATTTTCAACGGTGGAGTTTTTACACACCATAGATTAAGGATATGGAGCTCTGCTATACCTCGAATTTTAATGCAATTACTACTATTTTCTATTCAATTCAGCTTATTCTTGTTCTAAGATGTTCGTTGCACTTCAACCTGATGGATGTGATGATCCGTGACACTCATCATCATCCATCCTTATGAACGCGTAACTGACAACCACTTCCGTTCTACCTTAGAACGAGCGAGCATCTCTTGGATTCCTTAATCAGAATCTTCGTGGTATAAACTAGAACCCTTTGGTGGCCATTCTTGAGAATTCGTAAAGTCTAAACCTTGTCTGTGGTATTCCGAGTAAGATTCAGGGATTGAATGACTGTGACAAGCTTCAAACTCGTGATTGTTGGGTGTAGTGACAGACGCAAAAGAATCAATAGATTCTATTCCGACATGATCGAGAACCGACAAATGATTAGCCGTGCTGTGACAAGAGCATTCGGACCATTTTCACTGAGAGAATGGGAAGTAGCCATTGACAATGGTGATGCCCTACATATAGCTTGCCATGGAAAAGAGTATGAAAGATTGAAGGAAGGCAGTATGAAAGCAGAGATTCAACAGGAACAAAGCATCTCCATACACTTATCTGAAATTCCCACCAATGATTTACATAAGTATCTCTATCTTTATTTTATGCTTTATTTATTATTATTTTCGAAAACCTTTATAACCATTATAATCTGCCTGACTAAGATTTACAAGATGACCATAGCTTGCTTCATACCAACAATTTCCGTGGGATCGACCCTTACTCACGTAAGGTTTATTACTTGGATGACCCAGTGCACTTGGTGGTTAGTTGTGCGAAGTTGTGAAGAATGTGAGTGAACCATAGTAGTGTGTACCAAGTTTTTGGAGCCATTGCTAAGAATTGTTCAAGTTATGAAAAGAGTAAATCACAATTTTGACTATCAAGTTTTTGGTGCCGTTGCTGGGGATTGTTTGAGTTTGGACAACAGACGATTCATCTTGTTGCTCAGATTAGGTAATTTTCTTTTCAAAAAGTTTTCAAAAATCTTTCAAAATTTTTTCCTCTTTTTCATTTTTCTAAAAATAATTTAAAAAAAACCCAAAAATTTAATAAAATCATAAAACCAAAAATTTTTGTGTTTCTTGATTGAGTCTTGAGTCAATTTTTAAGTTTGGTGTCAATTGCATGTTTTTAAAAATTTATGCATTTTTCGAAAATTTCATGCATGGTGTTCTTCATGATCTTCAAGTTGTTCTTGACAAGTCTTCTTGTTTGATCTTTAAATTTTCTTGTTTTGTGTCTTTTGTTGTTTTTCATATGCATTTTTGCATTCATAGTGTCTAAGCATGAAAAATGTCTAAGTTTGGTGTCTTGCATGTTTTCTTTTCTTGAAAAATTTTCAAAAATAAGTCTTGATGTTCATCTTGATCTTCAAAGTGTTCTTGGTGTTCATCTTGACATTCATAGTTTCTTGCATGCATTATGTGTTTTGATCTTAATTTTTCATGTCTTGTGTCAATCTTGCTGTTTATTCAAAAATCAAAAAATATATTTTCCTTATTTCTCTCATAAATTTTGAAATCTTTGGGTTGACTTAGTCAAAAATTTTTAAAATAAGTTGTTTCTTGTTAGTCAAGTCAAGATTTCAATTTTAAAAATCCTATCTTTTCATAATCTTTTTCAAAAATTAAATCTTTTTCATTTTTCTTTTATGATTTGCGAAAATTTGAAAAATATTTTTCAAAATATTTTTCTTATCTTTATTTCATGATTTTCAAAAACTTTACTAACAATTAATGTGATTGATTCAAAAATTTGAAGTTTGTTACTTTCTTGTTAAGAAATGTTCAATCTTTAAATTCTAAGAATCATACCTTTTAGTTTCTTGTTAATCAAGTAATCAATTTTAATTTTAAAAAATTAAATCTTTTTCAAAATATCTTTTTCAATCATATCTTTTTAAAATATCTTTTTCAAATCATATCTTTTTCAAAATTTTGATTTCAAAATATCTTTTCTAACTTCTTATCTTTTCAAAATTGAATTTCAAATCTTTTTCAACTAACTAATTGACTTTTTGTTTGTTTTACTATTTTTTATCTTTTTTAAAACCACCAAACTAATTTTCTCTCTTTAATTTTCGAAAACTTCTCTTCCTTTTTCAAAAATTCTTTTTATTTAATTATTTGTTTCAATTTTTAATTTTAATTTTATTTCTTCTCTTAATTTTCAAAATTTCCTCTCTCATCTTCTTCTATTTATTCATTTAATTACTAACACTCTTCTCTTTATTTTAAAATTCGAACCCTCTCTTCCTCTCTGAGTTCAAATTTTCCTCTTTTCCTTCTTCTATTCTTTTATTCTTCTACTAACATAAAGGAATCTCTCTACTGTGGTAAAGAGGATCCCTATTATTATTTTATGTTCCCTTCTTTTTCATATGAGCAGGAGCAAGGACAAGAATATTCTTGTTGAAGCAGATCCTAAACCTGAAAGGACTCTGAAGAGAAAACTAAGAGAAGCTAAATTACAACAATCTAGAGACAACCTTACAGAAATTTTCAAAAAAGAAGAGGAGATGCCAGCCGAAAATAATAATGCAAGAAGGATGCTTGGTGATTATACTACACCTACTTCCAAATTTGATGGAAGAAGCATCTCAATCCCTGCCATTGGAGCAAACAATTTTGAGCTGAAACCTCAATTAGTTGCTCTAATGTAACAAAACTGCAAGTTCCATGGACTTCCATCAGAAGATCCCTACCAGTTTTTAACTGATTTCTTACAGATTTGTAAGACTATTAAGACTAATGGAGTAGATCCTGAAGTCTACAGGCTCATGCTTTTCCCTTTTGCTGTAAGAGACAGAGCTAGAACATGGTTGGACTCACAACCTAAAGACAGCCTGGACTCTTGGGATAAGCTGGTCACGGCCTTCTTGGCTAAGATCTTTCCTCCTCAAAAGCTGAGCAAACTTAGAGTGGATGTTCAGACCTTCAAACAAAAAGATGGTGAATCCCTCTATGAAACTTGAAAAAGATACAAGTAGATGACCAAAAGGTGTCATTCTGACATGCTTTCAGAGTGGACCATTTTGGATATATTCTATTATGGTCTATCTGAGATCTCTAAGATGTCACTGGACCATTCTGCAGGTGGATCCATTCACCTAAAGAAAATGCCTGCAGAAGCTCAAGAACTCATTGACATGGTTGCAAATAACCAATTCATGTACACTTCTGAGAGGAATCCTGTGAGTAATGGGACGCCTCAAAGGAAGGAAGTTCTTGAAATTGATGCTCTGAATGCTATATTGGCTCAGAACAAAATGTTGACTCAGCAAGTCAACATGATTTCTCAAAGTCTGAATGGATGGCAAAATGCATCCAACAGTACTAAAGAGGCATCTTCTGAAGAAGAAGCTTATGATCCTGAGAACCCTGCAATGGCAAAGGTGAATTACATGGGTGAACCCTATGGGAACACCTATAATTCTTCATGGAGAAATCATCCAAACTTCTAATGTAAAGATCAACAAAAGCGCCAACAAGACTTTAATAATAGTGGAAGAAATATGCTTAGCAATAACAAGCCTTTTCCATCATCTTCTCAGCAACAGACAGAGCATTATGAGCAGAGCTCCTCTAGCTTAGCAAACATAGTCTCTGATCTATCTAAGGCCACTTTAAGTTTCATGAGTGAAACAAGGTCATCCATCAGGAATTTGGAGGCATAAGTGGGCCAGTTGAGTAAGAAAATCACTGAAACTCCTCCTAGTACTCTCCCAAGCAATACTGAAGAGAATCCAAAAAGAGAGTGTAAGGCCATTGACATAATCAAAATGGCCGAACCTAGAGAGGAAGGGGAGGACGTGAATCCCAATGAGGAAGACCTCATGGGATGTCTCCCAGACAAGAAGGAGTTCCCTATTAAGGACCTAAAGGAATTTGAGGCTCATATAGAGACCATAGAGATTCCTTTAAACCTCATTCTGACATTCATGAGCTCTAAAAACTATTCTTCCTCTGAAGAAGATAAAGATGTAACCAGAGAGCAAGTTGCTCAATATCTAGGAGCTATCATAAAGCTGAATGCCAAGTTGTTTAGTAATGAGACTTGGGAAGATACACCTCCCTTGCTTATTAGTGAACTAGATACATGGGTTCAGCAAACTTTACCTCAAAAGAAACAAGATCCTGGTAAATTCTTAATACCATGTACCATAGGCACCATGACCTTTGAGAAGGCTCTGTGTGACCTGGGGTCAGGCATAAATCTTATGCCACTCTCTGTAATGGAGAAACTAGGGTTCTTTGAGGTACAGGCTGCCACATTCTCATTAGAGATGGCAGATAAGTCAATAAGACAAGCTTATGGATTGGTAGAGGACGTGTTAGTGAAGGTTAAAGGCCTTTACATCCCTGCTAATTTCATAATCTTAGACACTAGGAAGGATAAGGATGAATCCATCATCCTTGGAAGACCCTTCCTAGCCACAGCAGGAGCTGTGATTGATGTTGACAGAGGAGAGCTAGTCCTTCAATTGAATGGGGACTACCTGGTGTTTAAAGCTCAAGGATCTTCCTCTGCAACCATGGAAAGGAAGCATGAAAAGCTTCTCTCAATACAAAGTCAAACAGAGCCCCCACAATCAAACTCTAAGTTTGGTGTTGGGAGGCCACAACCAAACTCTAAGTTTGGTGTTGGGAGGTCCCAACAATGCTCTGAGAATTTGTGAGGCTCCATGAGAGCCCACTGTCAAGTTATTGACATTAAAGAAGCACTTATTGGGAGGCAACTCAATTTTTAATTATTTATATTTTTATTGTTCTTTTATGTTTTATTAGGTTTATGATCTTGTGGAGTCACAAAACAATTGCTAAAATTAAAAATAGAGCCAAAACCAGCAGAAGAAACAGCACACCCTGGAGGAAGAGCTTACTGGCATTTAAACGCCAGTAAAGAGCATCTGGCTGGCGTTCAATGCCAGAACAGAGCATGAATCTGGCGTTGAACGCCAGAAACAAACAGCAGTCTGGCGTTTAAATGCCAGGATTACACCCTGAGGAGAGCTGGCATTAAACGCCAGAAACAAGCATAGAACTGGCGTTCAACGCCAGAAACATGCTACAGATTGGCGTTGAACGCCCAAAACAAGCATAGAGTTGGCGTTGAACGCCAGAAACAAGCATCAATCTGGCGTTGAATGAAAGGATTGCATGCAGAGGGTATTTTACACGCCTCATTAGTGCAGGGATGATAAATCCTTGACACCTCAGGATCTGTGGACCCCACAGGATCATCTCAGGATCTGTAGACCCCACAGGATCCCCACCTACCTCAACTTACCTTCTCTCTTCTTCACACAATCCAATAACACTCTTCCCCAAAAACCCTTCACCAATCACCTCAATCTCCCTTCCCCATCACCACTTCACCACTAACATCCATCCACTCTTCCCCATAAACCCCACCTACCTTCAAATTAAAAATCCCTTTCCCACCCAAACCCACCCTAATGACCGAACCTACTACCCTCTCCCTCCACTATATAAACCCCTCTATCTTTCTTCATTTTCACACATCACAACCCTCTCTTCTCCCCCTTGGCCGAATACACACCCTCCTCCCTCTCCTTTATATCTTATTCTTCTTCTTCTATTCTTTCTTTTCTTTGCTCGAGGTCGAGCAAAATTCTAAGTTTGGTGTGGTAAAATCATAGCTTTTTTATTTTTCCATAACCATCTATGGCACCTAAGGCCAGATAAACCTCTAGAAAGAGGAAAGGGAAGATAAAAGCTTCCACCTCCGAATCATGGGAGATGGAGAGATTCATCTCAAAGGTCCATCAAGACCACTTCTATGAAGTTGTGGCCAAGAAGAAGATGATCCTTGAGGTCCCTTTCATGCTCAAGAAAATGAGTATCTGGAGATCCGACATGAGATCCAAAGAAGAGGTTGGGAAGTTCTGACCAACCCCATTCAACAAGTCGGAATCTTAATGGTTCAAGAGTTCTATGCCAATTCATAGATCACTAGAAACCATGATCAAAGTATGAACCCGAATCCAAAGAATTATCTTACAATGGTTCGGGAAAAATACTTAGATTTCAGTTCGGAAAATGTAAGGTTGGCGTTCAACTCGCCTATGATGCAAGAAGATACATGCCCCTACACTTGAAGGGTCAACTTTGATCAAAGGTTGGACCAAGTCCTTATGGACATATGTGTGGAAGGAGCTCAATGGAAAAGAAACTCAAAAGGCAAGCCAGTTTAATTGAGAAGACTGGACCTTAAGCCTGTGGCTAGAGGATGGTTGGAATTCATCCAACGCTCCATCATCCCCACTAGCAATCGATCTGAAGTAACTGTGGATCGGGCCATCATGATCCATAGCATCATGATTGGAGAGGAAATAGAAGTTCATGAAGTCATCTCTCTTGAATTCTACAAAATAGCTGAAAACTTCTCCACCATGGCAAGGCTAGCTTTTCCTAATCTTATTTGCCATCTATGCTACTCAGCTGGAGTTGTCATAGAAGGAGACATCCTCATTGAAGAGGACAAGCCCATCACTAAGAAGAGGATGGAGCAAACAAGAGAGCCCATTGATGGATCTCAAGAGACGCATGAGGAAGCTCATCATCAAGAAATCCCTGAGATACCTCAAGGGATGCATTTCCTCCAAATAACTATTGGGAACAACTCAACACTTCCCTAGAAGGATTAAGTCATGACATGAACCAATTAAGGGTGGAACACCAAGAGCACTCCATTATTCTCCATGAGATTAGAGAAGATCAAAGAGCAATGAGGGAGGAGCAACAAAGGTAAGGAAGAGACATAGAAAAGCTCAAAGACATCATTGGTCCTTCAAGAAGAAGATGCCACAATCACTAAGGTGGACTATTCCTTGTTCTTATTTCTCTATTTTTCGATTTTTATGCTATATGTTTGTCTATGTTTATGTCTTTGCTTCATGATCATTAGTATTTAGTAACTATGTCTTAAAGATATGAATAATTCCATGAATCCTTCACCTCTCTTAAATGAAAAATATTCTAATACAAAAGAACAAGAAGTACATGAGTTTCGAATTCATCCTTGAAATTAGTTTAATTATATTGATGTGGTGACAATACTTTTTGCTTTCTAAATGAATGCTTGAACAGTGCATATTTTTTATCTTATTGTTTATGAATGTTAAAATTGTTGGCTCTTGAAAGAATGATGAACAAAGAGAAATATTATTGATAATCTAAAGAATCATAAATTTGATTTTTGAAGCAAGAAAAAGCAGTGAAAAAGCAAAAGCTTGTGAAAAAAATTAGAAAGAAAAAGAAAAAGCAAGCAGAAAAAGCCAATAGCCCTTAAAACCAAAAGGCAAGGGTAAAAAGGATCCAAGGCTTTGAGCATCAATGGATTTGAGGGTCCAAGGAAATAAAATCCAGGCCTAAGTGGCTAAATCAAGCTGTCCCTAACCATGTGCTTGTGGCATGCAGGTCCAAGTTGAAAGCTTGAGACTGAGTGGTTAAAGTCGTTATCCAAAGCAAAAAGAGTGTGCTTAAGAGCTCTAGACACCTCTAACTGGGGACTTTAGCAAAGCTGAGTCACAATCTGAAAAGGTTCACCCAGTCATGTGTCTGTGGCATTTATGTATCCGGTGGTAATACTGGAAAACAAAGTGCTTAGGGCCACGACCAAGACTCATAAAAGTAGCTGTGTTCAAGAATCAACATACTTAACTAGGAGAATCAATAACACTATCTGAACTCTGAGTTCCTATGGATGCCAATCATTCTAAACTTCAAAGGATAAAGTGAGATGCCAAAACTGTTCAGAAGCAAAAAGCTACAAGTCCCGCTCATCTAATTAGAACTAATATTCATTGATATTTTGATATTTATAGTATATTCTCTTCTTTTTATCCTATTTGATTTTCAGTTGCTTGGGGACAAGCAACAATTTAAGTTTGGTATTGTGATGAGCAGATAATTTATACGATTTTTGGCATTATTTTTTGGTAGTTTTTAGTAGGATCTAGCTACTTTTAGGGATATTTTCATTAGTTTTTATGCCAAATTCATATTTCTGGACTTTACTATGAGTTTGTGTATTTTTCTGTGATTTCAGGTATTTTCTAGCTGAAATTGAGGGACCTGAGCAAAAATCTGATAGGAGGCTGAGAAAGGATTGCTGATGCTATTGGATTCTGACCTCCCTGCACTCGAAAAAAATTTTCTGGAGCTACAAAACTCGAAATGGCGCGCTTTAAAAAGCGTTGGAAAGTAGACATCCAGAGCTTTCCAGCAATATTTAATAGTCCATACTTTTTTGCGTTTAGACGACGCAAACTAGCATTCAACGCTAGTTCCATGCTGCATTCTGGAGTAAAACACCAGAAACACGTTACAAACCAGAGTTAAATGTCAAAAATACATTACAACTTGGCGTTTAACTCCAAGAGAAGCCTCTGCACGTGTAAAGCTCATGCTCAGCCCAAGCACACACCAAGTGGGCCCTAGAAGTGGATTTCTGCATCAATTACTTATTTCTGTAAACCCTAGTAGCTAGTTTAGTATAAATAGAACTTTTTACTAGTGTACTAGTGTCCAGTCTTTTGACCATTCAGTATTTTTGATCATTCATGGGGGCTGGCCATTCGGCCATGCCTGGACCATCACTTATGTATTTTCAACGGTGGAGTTTCCACACACCATAGATTAAGGGTGTGGAGCTCTGCTGTACCTTGAGTTTTAATGTAATTACAACTATTTTCTATTCAATTCAGCTTATTCTTGTTCTAAGATATTCGTTGCACTTCAACCTGATGGATGTGATGATCCGTGACACTCATCATCATCCATTCTTATAAACGCGTAACGGACAACCACTTCCGTTCTACCTTAGAACGAGCGAGCATCTCTTGGATTTCTTAATCAGAATCTTCGTGGTATAAGCTAGAACCCTTTGGCGGCCATTCTTGAGAATTCGGAAAGTCTAAACCTTGTCTGTGGTATTCCAAGTAGGATTTAGGGATTGAATGACTGTGACGAGCTTCAAACTCGCGATTGTTGGGCGTAGTGACAGACGCAAAAGAATCAATGGATTCTATTCCGACATGATCGAGAACCGACAGATGATTAACCATGCTGTAACAAGAGCATTTGGACCATTTTCACTGAAAGGATGGGAAGTAGCCATTGACAATGGTGATGCGCTACATACAGCTTGCCATGGAAAGGAGTATGAAGGATTGAAGGAAGGCAGTATGAAAGCAGAGATTCAACAGGAACAAAGCATCTCTATACACTTATCTGAAATTTCCACCAATAATTTACATAAGTATCTCTGTCTTTATTTTATGATTTATTTATTATTATTTTCGAAAACCTTTATAACTTTTATAATCTGCCTGACTGAGATTTACAAGATGACCATAGCTTGCTTCATACCAACAATCTCCGTGGGATCGACCCTTACTCACGTAAGGTTTATTACTTGGACGACCCAGTGCACTTGCTGGTTAGTTGTGCGAAGTTGTGAAGAATGTGAGTGAACCATAGTAGTGTGCACCAAGTTTTTGGAGCCATTGCTAAGAATTTTTCAAGTTATGAAAAGAGTAAATCACAATTTTGCCTATCACAAATGCAACAATGAACAAACAAAGAAAATAGAATGTTGGTGTTGAAAAGATGGTAACTAACCCCTGGAAGTTGGTATCGACCTCCCCACACTTAAAGATTGTACCGTCCTCGGTGCATGCTGAGATGTGAAGGTGGATGGGCTGCTACAGCTGATGCTTTTCTCTAGAGATTGTGCAGATGGACTTGTCTGTTGCCCCATATAGAAGTTTCTTTTTCCTTTCTCGGTGGCCAGCCTGAAAGAAGAGGAAAAAGAAGAAAAAGTAACCCAGAAATAAAGATAAGAAAATAAATAAAGTCTGGGTGGGTTAATTCCAAATAATGAGGGTCTCAATTACATGGTAGCTACAACATGCAAGTGAGAAAAAAATAGAAGCACATGGCATACCAGTGGTGCAAAATTTGCAGCAAAGGGAAAAAGTGTGGGTAATGAAAGACAGTATAAGTGCATATCAATGCAAATGGAATGTAAGTATCATAAAAGAATAGCATTGACTTATGAATAATAATACCCAATTAGAATAAAACAAGTCATGAAGCACTATAAGAATACCCGAAAAGATACAACAGTTGAAAAGGAAAATTTAACACCAATGGAAAAGTAATAAATTTAGAAAAGAAAAGAAAAATATGCACAAAATTAAAATTCAATGAATGAAATATGCAAATAAATTAAGTAAAATAGAATGGAAGTGAAGAGGGATGAGAAGTTAAAGAGATAAAGTAAGAAAGAAAGAAGAAAGAAGAAAAGATAGAAGAAATTAGGGTTAGAAAAGAAAAGATAAGATAATTGGCACTGATCTGGATAAGTTGTGCGGCACAGGCGACGCGGACGCGTGAGTGACGCGGTCGCGTGGTGCGCGATAAGGTCAGGTGACGCGGACACGTGGGTTACGCGATCGTGTGGCCTGATTTGTGCAATTGTCGTGAGTGCAGCCTCGCGTTCACACAAATCTCTGTTTCAAACTCATTTTGTGAAAAATCTGGGTGACGCGTTCGCGGGGGTGACGCGATCGCGTAAATGGCCATTTTTGAAAAACGATGCGGACGCGTGAGGCACGCGTTCGCATGGTAGGGCTTGTGCTTCTAGCACAAGTCTAGCCCTACTCTATCATAACTCTTTGCCATGCACCTATTTATGTCGATTTTACAGGGCCACGCGTTCGCGAGGGTGACACGGACGCGTGGGGAGGCTATTTCGTAATCGACGCAAACGCGTTAGCAACGTGGTCGCGTGGGCTTGTTTGTGCTTAAGGCACGCCTCCAGCCACGCTTTAGCGTGACTTTCTATTCACTTTTCTTTTCTTCCCAATGCACCTGTGACACAGATGCGTCAGCAACGCTTGCGCGTCGCGTGCATATTTTTTTTATTTTTTTATGCAGTATGCAAAATGCAATGCTAATGCGGATGTTATGAGTAATTCCAGGTTCAATGAAATAAAATAAAATAAAGTTAAAAAACAAACAAAACTAAATAAAATTATAATTGAAAAAGGAACTATCATACCATGGTGGGTTGTCTCCCACCTAGCACTTTTAGTTATAGTCCTTAAGTTGGACATTTGACGAGCTCCTTGTCATGGTGGCTTGTGCTTGAACTCATCCTGAAACTTCCACCAATGCTGGACTTCCAATAAGCTCTATCAATACCAGGTAAATTTTTCAAGCGCTGATGGAGTTCTTCACAAGCTTTGAGCTCCCAAATTTGATCCTCATATATGCCAGGATCCCAAATCTTGTTTCTGCACCCGTCTTGAAGTGGATCATCATGATTTTATCCGGGTGGTAAGCAGTCTGAATTCTCTACGGAGTACCAAACTCTTCTTTTAGATCTAACCAAATTATCACCAGTTGAGTCCTTACATCTAGCTCTTGAAATATCAACCTTGATGAGCCTTGATTTGCAACTCTAACGACTAAACATTCTCCTCTTACGCTTTATGCCACAAATCTTCCTGAGTTGGCCGTCCGTTTCAAGAATACCGTACTCAAGTGGGATAGGAAAATGAACAGAGATAAGTTTTACCCACTCAAGTGAAAGAGTATATGACAACCTAGGTGGAGAAGTCTCCAACGTTCTTGACAAAGCGTACTCAACTCCCGTCCGCCCTTTTTCTAAGGATTTCCGCTTCCACATTATTCTCAGAGTCAATCAGAGAAGAGTATTCATATTCAAGGAGTTCAATTGCGGATGTAAATTTATTACTAGGAGGACTTGATGCATGATTTTTGTCACCAAGGGAACTTACTTCTTGATCTATTCCATCCCGGTCTTCATAAGGAATATGCCATGGAGGTTGTGTACTGGCCTTCTTGACATCAATTTCAATCTTATTGGAGGAGTACTATACAATTCTAGATTCCCATGGAGGTTCAGCATCTCCTAAATCTTCAACCACTTCTTCCTCTGCAACTATTATGGCTTCCTCCAGTTGTTCCAATACAAAGCCATGTTTCTTGTTGTCCATCAAAGTTTCTAGTGTCTCCTTCATGCTATGCTCTTCCTTTGATTCTCCACATGTAGCCATGGGAGTACTCTGAGTGCTCAGATGTTGAGAAACTAATCGATTTACTACCTCGGTCAAGGCAGTCGTGAATTCTAATACTCCCCGTTTCATCTCTCTTTGCCATTGAAGAAGAACACCAATAGTGTTATGTATTGAAGGTTGAGGTGGATGTGAGGGCTCATTATTTGGGAGGAAAGGTTCATGATAAGAGGGTGGTTTATCATAAGAATATGGTGGTTCATCACTCACCATCTCTTTCACTTGTTGTACCGCACACTTCAATTCTTTGTTCTCAGGTTGAGATTCTTTAGCCATGAAAGCTCCGGGTGCTATTCGGTTTACCGCTCGGTGCAATTGACGAAGGGTTGCTTGAAATTGATCCACTGTTTCATTGAGACGATCCCTTGACTTTTGTTCTGCTCGGATATCATAAGTAGATCATAAGGCTCTTGGATTGATGGATATGGATGTGGTGTATATGGAGGTAGTGGTCCTTGGGAGTAACTAGGTTTGAATTGGGGTGGATCTATGTATGGCTCATATGGCTCATAGGATGGTTGATATGGTGGATAAAGGTTAGAATTATGTGATGGTGTTTGGTAGTAGGGGGCTTGTGAGTGTGGTGGTCCAGAGTTGTATTGAGGGGGTTCATAGGCATATGGTGGTAGTTGTTGATAATCAAAACAGCGTTCACTATAGCCATTATCTTGATATGTTTCTTGGAATGGCTCTTGGTCATAGTATGTTGGCGGAGGCTGTTGCCAAGAGGGTTGATCAAATCCCTGTGGCTCCTCCCATCTCTGATTGTTCCAACCTTGATACTTGTTCCTATTATAGCTTCCATTCCGTGCAACAACATTGGAACCAAACTCATAGTGACAGGGATGAGAATTCATAGTAGCTAATAAAAATTAAAAACAAAAATAAAAACAAATAAACAAGCAAAATAAAATATTTACAATAACCAATAATAAGGCACACGTTTGTAATTCCCCATCAACGGCGCCATTTTGACGATTAGATTCTTGCTAGTATAGAATTTCATAGAAATATAATTGCGTTGTAAGTATAGTTTCTAAACCAACAGAAAATCCTTTCGTACAAAAGTTTTGGTTGTCACTTAAGCAAACCCAATAAAATTTATAAACCGAAATATTCAAACCTTGGGTCGTCTTCTCAAGGAATTGCAGGGAGGTGTGTTTTATTATTGGTTATGGAAAATAGTATTTTGGGTTTTTGAAATAAGGAACAAGTAATTTAAATGACAAGAAAAATAAATTAATAATTAAGAAAACTCTTGGCAAGGTATGAAAATTGGAATTCTTATCCTAGTTATCCTTATCAGGTGTGATGAAACTGGGTTTTAATCCCACTTAGTTATCCCTTATTAAATAAAGGAAAGTCAAGTGGACTAATTACATTGATCGTCAAGTCCTAGTCAACTTTAGAGCAATCCAAATCAATTAGCAATTGCCAATTTCAACCACTGCTGAGTTTGATAACTCAAGTGTTACCAATTAATTAACCAAAGCCAAAACGAAAAATAAATCATAAATAGAGCAAAACAATCATGAGTCTGAAATACCTCAAATTATATTAATTAAGAAAATCCTAATATGAAAAGTTCATAAGCCAATCTGGCAACATAAATCAAATACAAATAAAAGCATTAGAATAAATAAAAGCAAAAAGGAACTAAATTAAAGAAACATTGAACTTGATATGAAGAAGATGAGATAATCCTAAAATTAAGAGAAATTCTAAATCCTAAGAGAGAGGAGAGAACCTCTCTCTCTCTAAAAACTACATCTAAATTATGAAAAGTGAATTATGAGTCGTCTATATTGTTCTCTTATGAATGGATGCATTCCCCCACTTTATAGCCTCTAATATGTGTTTTCTGGGCTGAGAATTGGGTCAAAAACAGCCCAGAACTCGTTGGTTATGAAATCAAACACGCTGATTTTTGTCAGTGCGACGCGTCCGCGTAGAGCATTCGTTCGTGTCGCCTAGCTGTACGGCCACTATGGCAAATTATATATCAAATCGAAGCCCCGGACGTTAGTTTTCCAACGCAACTAAAACCGCATCATTTGAACCTCTATAGCTCAAGTTATGACCATTTGAATGGGAAGAGGTCAGGCTGGACAGCTTAGTAATTTCTTCAAGTTCTTGTATTCTTTCCACTTTTGCATGCTTTCTTTCCATCCTCTGAGCCATTCCTGCCCTATAAACTCTGAAATCACTTAACACACATATCAAGGCATCGAATGGTAATAAGAGATAATCAAAATACACAAATTAAAGACTCTAAGAGCAAGTTTTCAATCATAGAACAAATTCAGGAAGGAAAAAGTAAAACCATGAAAATAGTATGAATAAGTGAGTAAAGAGTTGATAAAAACCACTCAATTGAGTACAAGATAAACCATGAAATAGTAGTTTATCGATTCTTGATGAAAATGAAAGGCCAAATCTATATGGAACTGTTCAAAATTACATGGTACATAGTCCATGTGGTCCGTACAATAAGAATTCAATATGCATGAAGAATGGATCATGTTCAAAGTTTTATCCCAAACAGTTTAGACAGCGAACACTCATTGATGAAGCCAGATTTCCCAAATATAGGCATACTGATAATGGTCGAACAGTGAAGAAAAGGGAATGTGTACTAGACAATAAGTTCATTGTTCCTTATAATCCATAATTGTTGCTCAAGTTCGGGTGCCACATAAATGTGGAATACATATGCCAAACAAGTTCTATTAAGTAATTGTTTAAGTATGTACACAAGGGCGATGACCGTGTAACAACTACCCTATACAACACTGGTGATCTGTTAGAAGCCACACAAGTTGTTGACGAAATTAGGAATTATTACGATTGTAGGTACATTTTGGCATGTGAGGCAGTCTGGTTTATTTGGATATGAAATCCAAGAGAAAGAAGCATTTGTGATTATACTTCCATTCCATTTGGAAGATGAGCAACCTGTGGTTTATAGTGAAACTTCTAATGTGAATGATATCATCGAAAGAGCAAAATCTCAAGTACATATTTTTGTGATGGATGGCGGCAAACGTGTCATATCCCTATGCTCGAAGTCTGACTAATGCTGAGTTTCTAACCAAGTTTGTTTAGAAGGACGATGCTTTAAAGTGGTTTTCTTGAAAGCAAGGCTGCGCAATTGGAAGGTTGACTCATGTACCTACAGGTAATGACGAGTTTATATTCAATTTTGATCTTATTTATTTGATGATTTAAATTTAAAATCTTAACAGCATGTACCCCACATCCATTTTATTCGATTTATCTACACTACAAAACAAATGTTCAAATAACTTTCAGCAGTTATAATCTAGATTATACAATTTTAGAATTGTTTTATATTTTTTAGAAAAATTAATCTTATGCGGATGTGTAGCTACATAATAATTGAAATCGCATAGCCTAATCCATTTAGCAATTTAAAAGTGGGATTTTAACAAAATTTTTTGCAGCAAATACCAAAAAATATTACCAACGACTTCTCTTGAATACTCAAATAGGATATATGAATTTTTGAGATATAAGAATAGTAGGAGGAACAATTTATGCTACGTATAGAGATGAATGCTTCATCCTTTGACTCTTGCAAGATGACAGAGAATTCATGGATGCAATTAAGGAAGCATGCTCGTGGGTCTCAGGATCATATGTTAGAAGGTTATTTGTCATTCTATTAACATCCAACAATATCTCAAAACTAGAATATGTCTGGGATAGATGTTGGCATGAACTCTCAGATGATATTTTGTATCGATAGAGAACCGTGATGAACATGAGGGGCAAGTTTTTATAATTGCAATTATAAAAGTTCTTCATTATTGATCATTTTTAGTTTGGTTGAATTTTTACAATATCGTGTAATATGCAGAGTTAACCATGTCATATGATGCGATTAATCAATTGTGCTTAATGGATATAGACAAGATCTTACATTCCTATGGCAAAACCTTAAAAGACTATCCTCCTATGCCTTTAGCAACTGAAGTTGATAGTTCTTTGTTAACCGAAAGGGTTATCAGGGAAGAGCTAAACTTTAACAGGGATGATTTAAAAAAAATGTCTTAGACATGTTAGCCATCGCAACACCTAAGTAGAAATATGCATTTGACAAAATTGTTACAACTATGTATTGTGATGAAGTGGTTTTTTCTTTGTGTATGGTCATGGGGGTACTGGAAAAATATTTTTTTAGAATCTTATGTTTGCTGAGATTCGCTCAGAGGGTGATATTGTGTTAAACATTGCTTCAAGTGATATTGCATCTTTACTTCTTCTCAATGGAAGAACAACACACTTAAGATTCAAAATACCGCTGAATATAACTAAGGATTTTGTATGTAACATCAAACCCGGTTCCCCTCAAGCAATGTTGCTATTGAAAGCCAAACTTATAATTTGGGATGAAGCTTTAATGGTTAGTAGGTACTGCTATGAAGTGCTTGATAAATGCTTATGTGATATCATGAGGTTTTCTCCAACATATAACAAAAGATTTTCCCTTTGGAGGAAAAGTGATTGTACTAGGTGGAGACTTTAGACAAATTATTTCTATCATTTCACGAGGATCAAGACAAATTAGTCTTATCTTTGAAAGTTTTGTTAGGTGCTCAAACTAACAAAAAACATGAGACTCTCTGTAAGGACGACTGCTTTAGATCAAGATGAGACAGAGCAATTTGGTGAGTGCTTATTGAAAGTTTGTGATGGTCTAATATGTGACAATATGGATGGTAAATCTGAGATATGTCTTCTAGGAGATATTGTTATTTCTTCTTCGGACCAGACATTTGATGAGTTGGCTCATTTTTCTCATCCAAATATTTGGCTAACTATATGTAGCACTTTCAAAGAGTTAAGAATAAGAGAGGTTTAAAAGTTTTACTTATGAATCACGTAAAAATGTCTGCAAATTCAACAATCAATGTTGTTTATAGAAAAATCTTTAAAAAATAGGATTTTAATATAAATATTTTAATTTTATTTTAAATTCTGTATCAATGTATAACTATTTTACTTAAAAAAAAGTGTAAAATTATTATTACTCACTATTTTTAAGTTAAACTTTGATTTTGATAATAATTTTATAATTTTCTTAACATAATAATTATTTTATGTTTTTTTTTAATATCTAAACATATAAATTTTTTTTACTTTTATAAATTTTTTCGTGCTAAACACGGGTTCATACACTAATTTAAAGAAAAATCAGTTTTTTGAAGAGAAAAATCAGTTTTTAGATTAAAAAAATTAGTTTTCTAAATAAAAATAGATATTTATGTGCAAAAACTAAGTTTTTTTTATGTAAAAACGGATTCTTTTTTTAAAACTAATTTTTTATTTAAAATTAATTTAGCTTATTAACCTAAACAAATTTTTTTATTAATCAAATTCAGATTTTTTTTTTGTTAATCTTAGCCATATGTATTCCCACATATTAATAATAAATTTAAAAATAAAATAATTATATTTATAAATTTTATTTTAATATAAATATTATTATTTATTTTTTTATTAAAATTTTTGGCCTCTTTAAATATTTTTTTTAAGTTCTTGATGTAAAAAATTTAGAATTACATAGCTATTTTAATCATTTTATATAATATTTTAGTCTTGTCTATATCCAAATACATTAATGTCTCAGTGTCATATTCCTGTTTCTAAAAACAAACGCAGTCTAATCATCGAAGAAATAAATCACCGGCAAAATTAATGTGGTTCATGAATTCATTCAAAGAGATATAACTTTAAACTATCATACTATGTATATAAAAACAGAAAAAATCAATCACTTTTTAACTATTATGTGAGGTATAGAAACATATATTTGACATCTCATTAAAAAATTTATTATACTAATATTGATCAAGAGTTTATGGCATAAGCTTCAGAACAAACAATGAAACATTCGAAAAAATCAATCACTTTTTAACTATTATGTGAGGTATAGAAACATATATTTGACATCTCATTAAAAAATTTATTATACTAATATTGATCAAGAGTTTATGGCATAAGCTTCAGAACAAACAATGAAACATTCGAAGTTTTTTTTTACCATTTTAGTTACTATTTTACTTAATTGTATAAGTTAAATTTTAAAAAACTATTAGAATTTGGATTGTGGAAGGCAATGCAAGCGTTCATTATAAAGATTGTGGAAATGAAGAATGAATGCTTCTCACATGAAAATGTTGTGTAATATATATTATTTTTAATTGTTAAATTGCTGTATGTTTTATTAGAAGCCACTAAATTTCACATTTGTTCTTTTAATACCTGAATTTTGAATAAGGAGTTTATCAGCGATATTTCGGGATATTGAGGCAGAAACACAAGGAAGGAAAGTGTTTGGTAGCTCGGGTATTGGACGGTTTGGAGGGATCCTCGGGTTGATAGGTGGGGTGTAACTTGGAATCGGGTCGCGAAGGTGAAGCTGGAGTAGCCGACGTCCCGAGCTCCTAATGTGGAGGGGGTGTCACCTGCAAAGACACTCCGACGCTCTAGTCAGTTGAGTGTGCAAGCGAGAAAGGGATAAAGGGATATGTGTCGTACCTCGGGGGAAGGGTAAGACCCTCCTCATATATACCGTGTCAGAAGTGGGCCCCGCCAGGGCAGACCCACCTTCCTCGAAGCTTCCTCATACAGCTGTAGCGGGGAGACAAGGACTCGTGTCCGGGTCGTTGGTTGAGCTGCTCGTACCTGACCGTTCGGGTCGGGTGATTAATGGGTCGGGTCGGCCCGCAAACGGTCTGGGCCAGGCCATAACAGTGCTCCCAACGCGCTAGCAATGGTCGTGAGGGCCATTGGTGGCGTGTTATGCCCTCCCTCGAGCGTTGTCGCTAAATTGGCCGCTCGTGGAGAGGACGCGTCTCTTGCGCGCGTGTCTGTTCATTGCTGGAGGTAACCGTTCGTCGCCTCGTTCTTCGGGCCGGGTATTTAATGCTCATAATAGGTTGTTTTAAACCCTGTGAGTAAAGACTCTTCTACCCCTGCGTTTCGCGCTTCAAGTCAGTTTCTTAATTCTCCAGTCAGTTTCACGCCTTACTTTCATTCCATTTCCTTGTTCATTTTCATTCCAGCCTCTTGAATTTCCTACTGTTATCTCTATGTTCCTGAGCATTCACCCTTTCTTGCTTTCTTCTCAGTCAACACAATCAATCAGGTAAGCATTCATCTTCTCCTTTTCTGCTTCATGTTCATTTTACCTTCATTATCAGTTCTTCTGTATGCATGCTGCTTGTTTGATTTGTATGTTATATGGCCTTAGTGTTAGGTAGGTGTGTTAGGGGGGTCACCATTCCAGGGAATTAGTTTTTTAGGCTTTTTCTTGAATTCTGCTTCAGCCATGCTTAATTCTAGTTACTGAATAGGCTAAGTGTCGTTTCTGGGCTTTTTCCAAGCTCCCGACCTCGTAGACTAACCGAGTGGTACCCCCACTGTAGGTATGCCTCGTATTGTCTCACGAGCTTCCATCTCAGGCGCGGGTTACAACCGGTATGTTTGGATGACCTCCGACGTGAAGGACTCCCCGAACTAGATGGGTGAGGAGGAGCTCACGGAGTTCCGTCAAGCCGAGTATTTGTGCGGCGGAACCGACGAGGAGGCTAACTACGACATTTTCCTTCCCGCTCCCAACAAGCGGTTGTACGAGATCAACCTTCACTCCCCCCAAGTTGCCGACTGGATCTGGTTCTATATGGCAATGTTTACCCAATTGGGGGTTCGCATTCTTTTTTCTTCCTTTCAAATGTCGCTCCTAAACCGGATTTTCGTGGCGCCGTCGCAGCTGCATCCGAACAGTTGGGCTTCCATCTGCTATTTTGAGATGGTTTGTGAATACTTGGAGCTACCAGTGTGTTGACATTTTCCTTTATCTCTTCAACCTCACGAATCCTTCCAAAGAAGGGAAGGCGAGGAAGGGGTTCATGTCCTTCCGATCTGCCCAGGGTCGGAGGATTTTTGGTTTGTTCGAGGACTCTTACCATGGGTTCAAGGACAAGTACTTTAAAGTGCGCCCAGTCAAAGGTCGCCACCCCTTTTGGTTATCGTTAGAAGGGCAGCGCCTCATCCCGACGCATTGGAGCTTCGCGGCGGGGTCCAATACTTTTATTAAGGTGACCTACAAAGGGATGTCTGCTGTGGTCAAAAAGATTGCCGACGTGTTGTTGGCCGTCTTTGGGAGAAAATATGTAAACTCCCATCTCCTTATGGGTGACCGGGAGGTCGCTAGAAATTATGTTTGTGAGTAGCTTTAACTTCGCATAT
This sequence comes from Arachis stenosperma, assembly GCF_014773155.1. Classification (NCBI taxonomy): domain Eukaryota; kingdom Viridiplantae; phylum Streptophyta; class Magnoliopsida; order Fabales; family Fabaceae; genus Arachis; species Arachis stenosperma. The sequence goes on along the minus strand of NC_080378.1, from coordinate 60,035,197 downwards.
CTCACGTTACTGTTCTCTTGATTTGTTATGCCGACTTCACGACTAACCTGTTCATTTATTTTGTTATAGTGGGAATGTCTGCCGAGGTGACAGGCCTTGAGACTTTGTACAAGACTTTTTTGGAGGAGAGTAATGAAGAGAAGGCTGATAGGAAGCCGGAGGCCCCTCCCGAGAATAAGGAGGATCAGTCGGTGCCTTCAACTTGTGATGTCGAGATGTCAGACAAAAATTCTGACGGGGCGCGCATCTCTCCTGTTCATGAGGAGGTGGCTGGTACCGGGCTTTCGACCTCCGCGCAACAGGCCGAGGAGGATGACTTGAATATTATCCCCACCCCCAAGAGGCAGAGGTCATTTTCCAGCCCTGAAGGAGCCTTCACCGTGAGGGAGAGGAACTTTGACGCCGGGACCTTCATAGACTCCCAGTTGCTTCCAGGCATGGAGGAACACTTCCATGGATCGACCTCACGGGGCAGGTGAGGTGGATGTATTGTACCCTTCTCCGTGGTGCCGCTATAGCTCGGAAGGCCGAGTTCGAGTTGTCGGGAATGCAAACGCTGCGTAGGAAGCTCGAATCTGCTACTACAGCCAATAATCAATTCAAAACTCAAGTTGAAACACTTCAGGAGTAGCTGTCCAAAGCGGGGGAGAAGCATAAGGCTGCCGAGGAGAAGGCCACGTCTACCGAGGAAAAATTGAAGACCTCCGATGCTACCGTATCCCCGTTTGACCGAGCGGGAGATGACTTTGGAAAGCCAGCTCAATGCTGCGCAAGGTCGGGTAGTCGCTTTAGAGAAAGAACGTGATGCGGCCATCTCGTCGGCTAAGGTCGCTCAAGCTGAAGCCGAAGAGTTTAAGAAGAAGCATAAGAGACCGTGAAGCAGAGGAAAAGCGCGATCTTGATGACTGAAAAGGCTCTTAAAGCCTGGGTGAAGATCGTGGCCCCTGACTTCGACACGTCGGTGATCGGGGTCTTTAAAACAATCAAGGATGGCAAGATTGTCGATATGCCCAAGAAATGATCTCTTATACCTTTGTATGGAGTTTGTGATTTTGTTCTGGAACTTGTGGAACATTCTTTTTGATATACTTCAGTAGTCGCTTTGTCAGCTTGTGATTATCATCTTTCTCTGCTTATCCGGTAGCATTTTTGTTTTGTTTTGTTACCGTTTTGTTGATATTGGCTTGTCGCTCGTGTTTATTTACTGTTATGTTGGTAATTTGGCGAAGCCAAGTCGTGGCTTTGCTGTAGCCGTTTGTTATGGCGTTAACTTAGTCGGCTCCCGGGGTGATCAGTCCCGAGGCGCCATATCATTGTCCCATTTTACATGTATTATAAGGAACTTGTTGTCATGGGATGCGTAAATGGGAAAGTAATTTTGACGGGTAAACATTAATCGATAGTTAAACAAGTCTATTGTCATAATAAGTAAACAAAAGTAAATCATTGAGCTCGTCGGATCGCCTAATCGGCGTGTTTGGGCTAGGAATAAAATATTCTCAAGTTACCTGCATTCCAAGTTCTCGGGACTTCCTTGCCATCGAGCTTCTCCAATTTGTAGGCACCCTTGCCAATCACCTCTTTGACTCTGTAGGGGCCTTCCCAATTTGCCGCCAGTTTACCTTCCCCTTGAGTCGGCAACCCGATATCGTTGCGCCGCAGGACGAGGTCGTTTTGTTCAAATTCTCTCTTGAGCACTTTGGTGTTGTACCGTAGGGCCATTCTTTGCTTTAGTGCTATTTCTGACAAATGGGCCATCTCCCTAGCCTCATCTGCTAGGTCCTTTTCCACAACTTCCTCTACTACCTTCAGAAGTAATCGTGGGCTCGGTTCGCCGATCTCAACGGGTATCATTGCGTCCACCCCATATGTCAGGCGGAAAGGGGTTTCTTCTGTGGACGACTGCTCGGTTGGTCGGTAAGACCAGAGAACCGAGGCGAGTTCGTCGGCCCATGCATCTTTTTTGTTAGCCAGCTGCTTTTTGAGGCCCAGCAAGACGACCTTGTTTGCGGCCTCAACTTGACCGTTCGTCTGGGGATGCTCTATAGAGGAGAATTTCTGCCTTATGCCCAGACCGGTGAGGAACTCCGTGAACTTCTTGTCAGTGAACTGTGTCCCGTTATCGGAGACAACGACTTCTGGGATGCCGAATCGAGTTATCACATGTCTTCACATAAACTTTCGACAATTGGAAGAGGATATACTGGCCAATGGTTCAGCCTCTATCCATTTGGTGTAATAATCGATAGCAACTATGAGGTATTTGACTTGCCCCAGGCCCACCGGAAAAGGTCCCAATAGGTCGACTCCCCACTGTCGAAAGGTCGAGAGGACGTCAATAGGCTTAGTTCGGTTGCCGGTGCTTTGTGAAAGTTGGCATTCTCTTGGCACTTGACGCATTTCCTTACGAATTCTCTGGAGTCCATCATCATTGACGGCCAGTAATATCCAGCTCGGATGAGCTTTCTTGCTAGGGCTTTGCCCCCGATGTGGTGACCACAGCACCCCTCGTGGACCTCTTTGAGTACGTAGTCCGTTTGGTCAGGATGCAGGCACTTCAGTAAGGGTTGGCTAAGTCCCTTTTTAAACAGTTGGCCTTGTATGATCGCATATTTGGCCGCCTCCCTTCTCAACGCTTTATCTTCCTTCCCGTCGTCAGGGAGTTTGCCGTTTTCTAGGAAGTTAATGATGGGGTCCATCCAGGAAGGGCCTATTTTTGTCAGGTGGAGGGCAACTGCTGGTTCTTTTATCATGCCTTGAATGAGAGACCGGTTGCCGACTTCCAGTTTCGTACTTGCTAGCTTAGATAAGAGGTTTGCCCGTGTGTTCCTTTCCCTCGGAACGTGTTGGACCGCGACCTCCTCGAATTGTTTGCTCAGTTCGTTGACCTTCTCCAAGTACTTCTGCAACAGCGAGTCTTTGGCTTAGTAGTTTCCATTTACTTGCGAGGTGACGACCTGTGAGTCGCTGCACACTTCCAGCCTCGTAGCCCCGACTTCCCGAGCTAGGATCAAGCCACCCAAGAGGGCCTCGTACTCCGCTTGGTTGTTTGATATGGGAAACTCAAACTTGATTGATTGTTCGTATATGACCCTGGCAGGGCTTTCCAAGATGATCCCGGTGCCTCCAGATGTTTGGTTGGAGGCCCCGTCCACATGGAGCCTCCACCGTATGCCCGCCTCCTCGGTCGTGTCCCCCGTTACCTCTACCAAGAAGTCTGCTATTGCTTGTGCCTTAATCGCATGCCGAGGCTCATATCGCAGATCATACTGAGATAGCTCGATGGCCCAAGTCATCATTCTTCCCGCTAAGTCGGGTTTCTGGAGCACTTGGCAGATTCCCTCGTCCATTCTCATGATCACTTGGTGACCCTGGAAGTATTGCCGTAGTCTCTGGGAAGAGGTTAGCAGTGCCAGAGCTAGCTTCTCTAATTTGCTGTATTTCAGTTCTGCTCCTTGTAGTACTCTACTCACAAAGTAGATTGGTTGTTGAACCTTCCCTTCTTTTTGTACCAAAACTGCCGCCAGTGCTTCCTCCGTTATGGCCAGGTATAGGTAGAGCGGTTCTCCGACCTTGGGCTTTTCGAGCACGGGTGGTGTTGCAAGGATCTCTTTGAAGTGCTTAAATGCTTTCTCACACACCTGGGTCCATTCAAACACTATTCCCTTTTTCATAAGGTTGAAAAATGGTAGCGCCCTAGCGGCCGACGCTCTGAGGAAACGGGATAGGGTGATGAGTCTGCCCGACAACCTCTGCACATCCTTGACACAGCCCGGACTCTTTGATGAGCGGATAATTTATACGCTTTTTGGCATTGTTTTTAGGTAGTTTTTAGCAAGTTCAAGCTACTTTTAGGGATGTTTTCATTAGTTTTTATGTTAAATTCACATTTCTGGACTTTACTATGAGTTTGTGTGTTTTTCTGTGATTTCAGGTAAATTCTGGCTGAAATTGAGGGACTTGAGCAAAACTCTGAAAAAGGCTGACAAAAGGACTGCTAATGCTGTTGGAATCTGACCTCCTTGCACTCAAAATAGATTTTCTGGAGCTACAGAACTTCAATTGGCACGTTCTCAACGGCTTTGGAAAGTAGACATCCAGAGCTTTCCAGCAATATATAATAGTCCATAATTCATTCGGAAATTGACGATGTAACTTGGCGTTGAACGCCAAGTACATGCTGCTGTCTTGAGTTAAACGCCAGAAAAACGCCATGATCCGGAGTTGAACGCCCAAAACACGTCATAACTCAGAATTCAACTCCAAGAGGAGCCTCAGCTCGTGGATTGATCAAGCTCAGCCCAAGCATACACCAAGTGGGCCCCGGAAGTGGATTTATGCATCAATTACTTACTCATGTAAACCCTAGGAGCTAGTTTATTATAAATAGAACATTTAACTATTGTATTAGACATCTTTGGTCTCAGTTTTGTTTTATTCTTCATCCTAAGAGGCTATTGATCACGTTTTGGGGGCTGGCTATTCGGCCATGCCTGACCCTTTTACTTATGTATTTTCAACGGTGGAGTTTCTGCACACCATAGATTAAGGGTGTGGAGCTCTACTGTACCTCAAGTATTAATGCAATTCTATTTTCTTCCATTCAATTCAACTTGTTCTTATTCCAAGATATTCATTCGCACCCAAGAATATGATGAATGTGATGATTATGTGACGCTCATCATCATTCTCACCCATGAACGCGCGTGATTGACAACCACCTCCGTTCTACATGCAACCGAGCTTGAATGTGTATCTCTTAGATTCCCCAACAGAATCTTTGTGGTATAAGCTAGATAGATGGCGGCATTCATGAGGATCCAGAAAGTCTAACCTGGTCTGTGGTATTCCGAGTAGGATCCTGGGAATCCGGAAAGTCTAACCTTGTCTGTGGTATTCCAGTAGGATTCCGGTAATGAATGACTGTGACGTGCTTCAGACTCGCAAGTGCTGGGCGTTAGTGACAGACGCAAAAGAATCAAGGGATTCTATTCCAGTAGGAGCGGGAACCAACCAGTGATTAGTCGTGCTGTGACAGAGCGCGTGAGCATAGTTTTCACTGCGAGGATGGGATGTAGCCTTCGGCCAGTGTGATGCCTCCAGACGATTAGCCATGCGAGTGACAGCGCAGAGGACCATTTTCCAGAGAGGATACAAAGTAGCCATCGTCGAACGGTGAACCCCTATACACAGCTTGCCATGGAAAGGAGTAAGAAGGATTGAGTTGAAGCAGTAGGAAAGCAGGCGTTCTCGAGCCATACAGTATCTCCATTCGCCTATCTGAAATTCCCACTATTGATTTACATAAGTATTCTATCCCTTTTATTATTTCTATTTTATTATTAATTTTCGAAACCATAAACAAATTTAATCTGCCTAACTGAGATTTACAAGGTGACCATAGCTTGCTTCATACCAACAATCTCTGTGGGATCGACCCTTACTCACGTAAGGTTTATTACTTGGACGACCCAGTACACTTGCTGGTTAGTTGAACGGAGTTGTGTCCACTCGTGCCAATTTCAAATTCCATAAAAGTACAAGGAGTACAACTTAAAGAATATGGATCAGAATTTCGTCCACCAAGTTTTTGGCGCCGTTGCCGGGGATTGTTCGAGTATGGACAACTGACGGTTCATCTTGTCGCTCAGATTAGGTAATTTTCTTTTCAAAAATCTTTTTCAAAAATTTTTTTCTTTTATTTTTCGTTTTTCCTAACATTATTTTCGAAAAAAATTAATAAAAATCCAAAAAAAATTAGAAAATCATAAAAATAAAAAATATTTTGTGTTTCTTGTTTGAGTCTTGAGTCAATTTTTTAGTTTGGTGTCAATTGCATGCTTTTAAAAATTTTTCTTGCATTTTTCGAAAATCCCATGCATTCATAGTGTTCTTCATGATCTTCAAGTTGTTCTTGGTAAGTCTTCTTGTTTGATCTTGATGTTTTTTTGTTTTGTGTCTTTTCTTGTTTTTCATGTGCATCTTTGCATTCATATTTTCCAAGCATTAAAAATTTCTAAGTTTGGTGTCTTGCATGTTTTCTTTTCTTGAAAATTTTTCAAAATTATGTTCTTGATGTTCATCATGATCTTCAAAGTGTTCTTGGTGTTCATCTTGACATTCATAGCATTCTTGCATGCATTCATTGTTTTGATCTAAAAATTTCATGCATTAAGTATTTTTGTTGTTTTTCTCTCTCATAATTAAAAATTCAAAAATTCAAAAAAAATATCTTTTCCTTATTTCCCTCCAAATTTTCGAATTTTTGGGTTGACTTGGTCAAAAATTTTCAAAATTATTTGTTTCTTACAAGTCAAATCAAAATTTCAATTTTAAAAATTATTTTTCAAAATCTTTTTCTTATCTTTTATACCATATTTTCAAAAATATGCTAACAATTAATGTGATTGATTCAAAAATTTGAAGTTTGTTACTTTCTTGATAAGAAAGGTTCAATCTTTAAATTTTAGAATCTTCTCTTGTAGTTTCTTGTTAGTTAAGTCATTTTAAAAATTAAATCTTTTTTTAAAATATTTTTTTTATTAAAATTTTTATCTTATCTTTTTATCTTATCCTTCTCAAAATTTTATCTTTTTCAAAATTTGATTTCAAAATTTTTATCTAACTTCTTATCTTCTTATCTTTTTAAATTTTGATTTCAAATCTTTTTCAATCAACTAACTAACTTTTTGTTTGTTTCTTATCTTTTTCAAAACCACCTAACTACTTCTCCCTCTTCTATTTTCGAAAATATCTCTCTCTTTTAAAAAAAAATTCTTTTTAATTAACTAAATGTTTCAAATTTTAATTTCAATTACATCTTATCTCTAATTTTCGAAAAATCACTAACCCCTTTTTAAAATTATTTTCGAAATTCTCTTTCTCTTTTCTTCTTCTATTTAATTATTTGTTTACTAACACTTCTCTTCACCTCTCTTCATCTAAAAATCCGAATTCTTCTTCATTCTTCTACTCCCTTCTTTTTCTACTAACATAAAGGAATCTCTATACTGTGACATAGAGGATTCCTCTTTCTTTTCTTGTTTTCTTCTCTTTCATATGAGCAGGAACAGGGATAAAGGCACTCTTGTTGAAATTGATCCAGAACCTGAAAGGACTTTGAAGAAAAAATTAAGAGAAGCTAAATTACAACAATCCAGAAACAACCTTTCAGAAATTTTCGAACAAGAGAAGGAGATGGCAGCCGAAAATAATAATAATGCAAGGAGAATGCTTGGTGACTTCACAAAGCCAACGTCTAAGTTTGATGGAAAAAGCATCTCCATTCCTGCCATTGGAGCCAACAACTTTGAGCTGAAACCTCAGCTAGTTGCCTTAATGCAACAAAACTGCAAGTTTTATGGACTTCCATCTGAAGACCCTTATCAGTTTTTAACTGAGTTCTTACAGATCTGTGAGACTGTAAAGACGAATGGAGTTGATCCTGAAGTCTACAGACTCATGCTCTTCCCTTTTGCTGTAAGAGACAAAGCTAGAATATGATTGGATTCACAACCCAAGGATAGCCTGGACTCATGGGATAAGCTGGTCACTGCCTTCTTGGATAAATTCTTTCCTCCTCAAAAGCTGAGCAAGCTGAGAGTGGATGTTCAAACCTTCAAACAAAAAGATGGTGAATCCCTCTATAAAGCTTGGGAAAGATACAAGCAGCTGACCAAAAGATGTCCATCTGACATGTTTTCAGAATGGACCATATTAGATATATTCTATTATGGTCTCTCTGAATTTTCGAAAATATCATTGGACCATTCTGCAGGTGGATCTATTCACCTGAAGAAAACGCCTGAAGAGGCTCAAGAACTCATTGATATGGTTGCAAACAACCAATTCATGTACACTTCTGAGAGGAATTTCGTGAATAATGGGATACCTCAGAAGAAAGGAGTTCTTGAAATTGATGCTCTGAATGCCATATTGGCTCAGAACAAAGTGTTGACTCAACAGGTCAACATGATCTCTCAAAATCTGAATGGATGGCAACATGCATCCAACAGTACTAGAGAGGCAGCTTCTGAAGAAGCTTATGATCCTGAGAACCCTGCCATGGCAGAGGTTAATTACATGGGTGAACCTTATGGAAACACCTATAACCCATCATGGAGAAATCATCCAAATTTCTCATGGAAGGATCAATGGTGCACGAAATTGCAATCACACTTTTGCAATCCCGCACAACTAACCAGCAAGTGCACTGGGTCGTCCAAGTAATACCATACGTGAGTAAGGGTCGATCCCACGGAGATTGTCGGCTTGAAGCAAGCTATGGTTATCTTGTAAATCTTAGTCAGGATATCAGAAATTATCAGGATTGATTGTGAAAAGCAAAAGAACATGAAATAAGTACTTGTTATGCAGTAATGGAGAATAGGTTGAGGTTTTGGAGATGCTCCATCTTCTGAATCTCTGCTTTCCTACTGTCTTCTTCTTCAAACACGCAAGGCTCCTTCCATGGCAAGCTGTATGTAGGGTTTCACCGTTGTCAATGGCTACCTCCCATCCTCTTAGTGGAAATGTTCAACGCACCCTGTCACGGCACGGCTATCCATCTGTCGGTTCTCAATCAGGCCGGAATAGAATCCAACGATTCTTTTGTGTCTGTCACTAACGCCCCGCCTTCAGGAGTTTGAAGCTCGTCACAGTCATTCAATCATTGAATCCTACTCAGAATACCACAGACAAGGTTTAGACCTTCCGGATTCTCTTGAATGCCGCCATCAATTCTAGCTTATACCACGAAGATTCTGATTAAAGAATCCAAGAGATATCTACTCAATCTAAAGTAGAACGGAGGTGGTTGTCAGGCACGCGTTCATAGTTGAGAATATGATGAGTGTCACGGGTCATCATATTCATCCGGGTTAAGAACAAGTGATATCTTAGAACGGAAGCAAGCATGATTGAATAAGAAACAGTAGTAATTGCATTAATCCATCAAGACACAGCAGAGCTCCTCACCCCCAACCATGAGGTTTAGAGACTCGTGCTGTAAGAAGTACACAAAGAAACGTGTAAAGTGTCATGAGGTACAGATACAATGTCAAAAGATCCTATTAATAGTGAACTAGCAACCTAAGGTTTTACAGAAATGAGTAAATGACAGAAAAATCCACTTCCGGGCCCACTTGGTGTGTGCTTGGGCTGAGCATTGAAGCTTTCATGTGTAGAGACCTTTTTCTGGAGTTAAACGCCAGCTTTCATGCCAGTTTGGGCATTTAACTCCACTTTTTATGCCAGTTCCAGCGTTAAACGCTGGAAATTCTGAGGCTGATTTGCAACGCCGGTTTGGGCCATCAAATCTCGGGCAAAGTATAGACTATTATACATTGCTGGAAAGCCCAGGATGTCTACTTTCCAACGCCGTTGAGAGCGCGCCAATTGGACTTCTGTAGCTCCAAAAATTCCGCTTCGAGTGCAGGGAGGTCAGAATCCAACAGCATCTGCAGTCCTTTTCAGCCTCTGAATCAGATTTTTGCTCAGATCCCTCAATTTCAGCCAGAAAATACCTGAAATCACAAAAAAATACACAAACCCATAGTAAAGTCCAGAAAATTGAATTTTAACTAAAAACTAATAAAAATATACTAAAAACTAACTAAATCATACTAAAAACATACTAAAAATAATGTCAAAAAGCGTATAAATTATCCGCTCATCACAACACCAAACTTAAATTGTTGCTTGTCCCCAAGCAACTGAAAATCAAATAGGATAAAAAGAAGAGAATATACTATAGACTCCAAATTATCAATGAAACTTAGCTCCAATTAGATGAGCGGGACTAGTAGCTTTTTGCTTCTGAACAGTTTTGGCATCTCACTCTATCCTTTGAAGTTCAGAATGATTGGCATCTATAAGAACTCAGAACTCAGATAGTGTTATTGATTCTCCTAGTTAAGTATAATGATTCTTGAGCATAGCTATGTCATGAGTCTTGGCTGTGGCCCAAAGCACTTTGTCTTCCAGTATTACCACCGGATACATACATGCCACAGACACATAATCGGGTGAACCTTTTCAGATTGTGACTCAGCTTTGCTAGAGTCCCCAATTAGATGTGTCCAGGGTTCTTAAGCACACTCTTTTTTGCCTTGGATCACAACTTTATTTCTTTCTTTTTCTTTCTCCTTTTTTTTCGATTTTTTTTCTTTTTCTTTTTTTTTTTTTGAATTCACTGCTTTTCCTTGCTTCAAGAATCAATTTGATGATTTTTCAGATCCTCAATAACAGTTCTCTTTTTCCCTTATTCTCTCAAGAGCCAACAATTTTAACATTCTCAAAACAACAAATTCAAAAGACATATGCACTGTTCAAGCATTCATTCGGAAAAACAAAAATTATTGTCACCACATCAAACTAATTCAACTAGTTTCAAGGATAAATTCGAAATCCTGTACTTCTTGTTCTTTTGTGATTAAAGCATTTTTCATTTAAGAGAGGTGATGGATTCATAGGACATTCATAGCTTTAAGACATGAATTTTAAATTTTATTAATTATGAATTAAGAACAAGACTCAAAAATAGATATAAGATGAGACTAGAGAAAAAAATAGAAAACAAAAAAAAATTTAAATAGGCTCCTAATGATAGAGGTTTTCACAGAGTTAGGACTCAACAACCTTGATTTTGAGAAGTGGATGCTCCCTCAAATTGAGGGGAGAACTTTTGGCGTTTCAATTCTTGAAGTTCACGCCCCTGCTTCTCTTGTTCCTTCAGCAATTTGCAGAGCATGCAGTTCTGATTCTGCTGTTCTTCCTTAAGTTGCTCCATAGTCTCTTGCAACTTGGTGATAGATGCTTCTAGGCTGGCCCAGTAGCCAATTTCAGGAAATTCAGGGAGGAACTCCTACGCCCTCCTTTTGATAGAGTTGTCTTGCATTTGTCCTTCCATTGACTTCTTGGTGATTGGATGTTCAATGGGTATGAATTCATCTACTCCCATCTTTACCCCAGCCTCTTTACAGAGCAAGGAGATCAAGCTTGGGTAAGCCAGTTTGGCTTCAGTGGAATTCTTATTTGCAATTGTGTAGATCTCACAAGCAATCACATGATGAACCTCCACTTCCTTTCCAAGCATAATGCAATGAATCATCACTGCTCTCTTGACAGTGACCTCAGAACGGTTGCTAGTGGGCAATATGGAGCGCCCAATAAAGTCTAGCCAACCTCTTGCAATTGGTTTGAGGTCTCCCCTCTTGAGTTGGTTTGGGACACCCTTTGAATTGGTTATCCACTTAGTTCCAGGGAGGCATATGTCCTCTAGAACTTGATCCAACCCTTTATCTGCTCTCACCATTCTCCTATTAAAGGATTCAGGATCATCTTGCAGTTGAGGCAATTTGAAGATTTCTCTTATTTTGTCCAGATGGAAGTACATAACTTTCCCTCTGACCATGGTTCTGTAAGTATGGTAAGCAGTTCCAGTCATTCTCTGCTTATCTGTTAGCCACAGATTTGAGTAGAATTCCTGACCATATTCCTTCCAACCTTTATCTCAGGATTGGTTAGAACTTCCCATCCTCTGTTTCGAATTTGCTCTTGGATCCCCGGATATTCATCTTCTTTCAGATCAAATTTTACTTCTGGGATCACTGACCTCAGGCCCATTATTTTGTGATAATGGTCTTCATGTTCTTTGGTTAAGAACTTCTCTTGATTCCAAAGATTCTTTGGATTATTCTCTTTCTTTCCTCTTAAATTGGTTTGTTTTCCCTTAGGAGCCATGATCTTGATGAATCTTGACTCAGTGATCACGGCACACCAAAAAAGCACACCAAATTAAAGTTTGCTTGGTCCTGAGGCCGAGCGTGGTTTTATAAGGGGGGGGAGGAGATTTCGAAAAAATTAAAAGGAGATTTGAGAAGATATGGGGAGAATTTGAGAGAAGGTGAGTTTTTGAATAAGATTTGGGATTGATTTGAGAGAGATTTGAAGAATGATTTTTGATTTTTGAAGATTTGAAAGTGAATGATGAAAGGTTGAGATGTGTTTATGTAGAAAAGTATGGGTAAGAAAAGAAAAGTTTGAAAAAAAATTTGATTGGAAAACAAAATCTTGGTCCCCCACCTTTCTGGCGTTAAACGCCCAGAATTGCATCCATTCTGGCGTTTAACGCCCATTTGATGCCCATTGTGGGCGTTTAACACCCAGCCAGGTGCCCTGGCTAGCGTCAAACGCCAGAATCCCCTTTGTCACTGGGCGTTTTGCTAAACGCCCAGGATGCTGCACACCTGGCGTTAAACGCCCAGAATGGTGCCCATTCTAGCGTTTAATGCCCAAAATGGCACCTTTACTGGCATTAAACGCCCAGAATGGTGCCCATTCTGGCGTTTAACGCCCAAAATGCCCCTTACTGGCGTTTTTTTGCCAGTAAGCTCTTTTTCTCTGCTTTCTGCGCTGAATCCTTCTGTAACTCTGTGAATTCCTTCATTTTTTATACTTGCCTTTGTAAAAAAAACAAAACATATAGCCTGCTAATGACTGGGTTGCCTCCCAGCAAGCGCTTCTTTATTGTCTTTAGCTGGACTTTTACTGAGAATCACTCAAGTATTAGTTTTGAGCATTCCTGCTCAAAATTGCCTTCAAGATAATGCTTGATTCTTTGTCCATTAACAATGAACTTTTTGTCAGAATCAATATCCCGAAGCTCAACATATCCATATGGTGACACTCCTGTAATCACATACGAACCCCTCCACCGGGATTTAAGTTTTCCTGGAAACAATCTGAGCCTAGAGTTGAAGAGCAGAACTTTTTGTCCTGGCTCAAAGACTCTGGTTGACAACTTCTTGTCATGCTACTTCTTTAGTCTGAACTCCTCTAGCTCATTTAGCTGGAGCAATCTTTTTTCACCAGCTAACTGAGCATCCATGTTTAGGAATCTGGTTGCCCAGTAGGCTTTATGTTCCAGTTCCACGGGCAGATGACAGGCCTTCCCATACACCAGTTGGTATGGAGAGGTTCCTATAGGAGTCTTGAATGCTGTTCTGTATGCCCACAGAGCATCATCCAAACTCTTTGCCCAATCCTTTCTTCGGGCTATCACAGTCCATTCTAGGATTCTTTTTAGTTCTCTGTTAGAGACTTCAGCTTGCCCATTTGTCTGTGGATGATACGGAGTTGCCACTTTGTGGCTAATCCCATATCTGACCATAGCAGAGTATAGCTGTCTGTTGCAGAAATGAGTGCCCCCGTCACTGATTAGTACTCTGGGAACACCAAACCTGCTGAAGATGTGTTTCTGGAGGAATTTCAGCACGGTCTTGGTATCATTAGTGGGTGTAGCAATTGCTTCTACCCACTTAGATACATAGTCCACTGCCACCAGAATGTAAGTGTTTGAGTATGATGGTGGGAATGGACCCATGAAGTCAATTCCCCATACATCAAACAATTCTATCTCTAATATCCCTTGTTGAGGCATGGCATATCCGTGAGGCAAGTTACCAGCTCTTTGGCAACTGTCATAGTTACGCACAAACTCTCGGGAATCTTTATAGAGAGTAGGCCAGTAGAAGCCACATTGGAGGACTTTAGTGGCTGTTCGCTCACTTCCAAAATGTCCTCCATACTGTGATCCATGGCAATGCCAAAGGATCCTTTGTGCTTCTTCTCTGGGTACACATCTGCGGATCATTCCGTCTGCACATCTCTTAAAGAGATATGGCTCATCCCATAGGTAGTACTTGGCATCTGAAATTAATTTCTTTCTTTGCACTCTGCTGTACTCCTGGGGTATGAACCTCACAGCTTTATAGTTTGCAATATCTGCAAACCATGGAGCTTCTTGAATGGCAAAGAGTTGCTCATCTGGGAAAGTCTCAGAGATCTCAGTAGAAGGGAGGGACGTCCCAGCTACTGGTTCTATTCGGGACAGATGATTAGCTACTTGGTTCTCTGTCCCTTTTCTGTCTCTTATTTCTATATCAAACTCTTGCAGAAGCAACACCCATCTTATAAGCCTGGGTTTTGAATCCTGCTTTGTGAGTAAATATTTAAGAGCAGCATGGTCAGTGTACACAATCACTTTTGATCCCACTAGATAAGATCTAAACTTGTCAATGACATAGACCACTGCAAGTAATTCTTTTTCTGTGGTTGTGTAATTTTTCTGTGCATCATTTAGAACACGGCTGGCATAATAAATGACATGCAGAAGCTTGTTATGCCTCTGTCCCAACACTGCACCAATGGCATGGTCACTGGCATCACACATTAATTCAAATGGCAATGTCCAATCTGGTGCAGAGATGACTGGTGTTGTGACCAGCTTAGCTTTCAGGGTCTCAAACGCCTGCTGACACTGTGTGTCAAACACAAATGGTGTGTCAGCAGCTAGCAGGTTACTCAAAGGTTTTGCAATTTTTGAAAAATCCTTTATGAACCTTCTGTAGAATCCTGCATGCCCCAGAAAGCTTCTGATTGCCTTAACATTGGCAGGTGGTGGTAACTTTTCAATTACCTCTACCTTTGCCTTATCCACCTCTATTCCTCTGCTTGAAATTTTGTGCCCAAGGACAATTCCTTCAGTCACCATAAAGTGACATTTCTCCCAGTTTAAAACCAGGTTAGTCTCTTGGCACCTTTTCAGGACAAGTGCTAGGTGATTAAGACAGGAGCTGAATGAGTCTCCATATACTGAGAAGTCATCCATGAAGACTTCCAAGAATTTCTCCACCATATCAGAGAAGATGGATAACATGCATCTCTGAAAGGTTGCAGGAGCATTACACAGACCAAACGGCATCCTCCTGTAGGCAAACACGCCAGAAGGGCAAGTAAATGCTGTTTTCTCTTGGTCTTGAGGATCTACTGCAATTTGGTTGTAACCTGAATAGCCATCCAAAAAGCAGTAATAATCATGACCAGCTAGTCTTTCTAGCATTTGGTCTATGAATGGTAAAGGAAAATGATCCTTTCTGGTGGCTGTATTGAGCCTTCTGTAGTCAATACACATACGCCACCCTGTGACTGTTCTGTAGGAACCAGTTCATTTTTTTCATTATGACCACTGTCATGCCTCCCTTTTTGGGACAACTTGGACAGGGCTCACCCAGGGGCTATCAGAAATAAGATAAATAATCCCAGCCTCTAGTAATTTAGTGACCTCTTTCTGCACCACCTCCTTCATGGCTGGATTTAGCCTCCTCTGTGGTTGGACCACTGGTTTGGCATTATCCTCCAACAGGATCTTGTGCATGCATCTGGCTGGGCTAATGCCCTTAAGATCACTTATGGACCACCCAAGAGCTGTCTTGTGTGTCCTTAACACTTGAATCAGTGCTTCCTCTTCCTGTGGATTTAAAGCAGAGCTTATAATCACTGGAAAAGTGTCACCCTCTCCCAGAAATGCATACTTCAGGGATGGTGGTAGTGGTTTGACTTCAGGTTTGGGAGGCTTATCCTCCTCCTAAGGAATTTTCGAAAATTCCTTTGTTTCCTGTGGTTCTTCTTGATCAGGTTGAGCATCCTTGAAGATGTCTTCAAGCTCTGATTCTAGACTTTCAGTCATATTGATCTCTTCCACCAAAGAGTCAATAATGTCAGCGCCCATGCAGTCATTTGGTGTGTCTGGATGCTGCATAGCTTTTACAGCATTCAACTTGAACTCATCCTCATTGACTCTCAGGGTTACTTCCCCTTTTTGTACATCAATGAGAGTTCGTCCAGTTGCTAGGAAAGGTCTTCCTAGAATGAGAGTTGCACTCTTGTGCTCCTCCATTTCCAGCACCACAAAGTCAGTTGGAAAGGCAAATGGCCCAACCTTGACATCATATCCTCTATTATGCCTGATGGATGTTTAATGGAGCCATCAGCAAGTTGGAGGCATATCCGGGTTGGTTTGACTTCTCCAGTCAACCCAAGCTTTCTGATAGTGGATGCAGGTATTAGATTGATGCTTGCTCCAAGATCACATAGGGCTGTCTTGGTGCAAGCACCTTCTAATGTGCATGGTATCATAAAGCTTCCTGGATCTTGAAGCTTTTCTGGTAAGCTTTTCAGAATGACTGCACTGCATTCTTCAGTGAGAAATACTTTTTCAGTTTCTCTCCAATCCTTCTTATGACTTAAGATCTCTTTCATGAACTTAGCATAAGAAGGTATTTGCTCAAGTGCCTCCGCAAACGGAATCTTTATTTCAAGAGTCCTTAGATAATCTGCAAAGCGGGCAAATTGCTTATCCTGCTCCGCTTGGCAGAGTTTCTGAGGATAAGGCATCTTGGCTTTATATTCTTCAACCTTAGTTGCTGCAGGCTTATTCCTTACAGAAGTGGTTGAAAAATCCTTTTTAGAGGGGTTACTGTCAGCACTCTCAGGTGTCTGATCATCCCTTGGCGTCTGAATGCCAGGATTGGGTGGAAAATGGGCGTTAAAAGCCAACTTTTCCCCCTTTTCTGGCGTTTGAACGCCAGAAATGGGCAGGGAATGGGCGTTTAACGCCAGCTTTCCCTCCCTTTCTGGCGTTTGAATGCCAATAGCATTCCTCTCTGGGCTCTTACTGTCCTCAGAGGGATTTTGAACAGTGGTTTGGTTATCCTCTGTCAATTGTTCCTTATTTGACTTTTTGCTCTTTTGAGTGGTGTTGTTCAGTGTCTTCCCACTCCTCAGTTGAACTGCTTGACATTCTCCTGTTATCTGTTTAGATATCTGTTGTTTTGCTTGATTCAACTGCAGTTCTATGTTCTTGTTAGCAACTTTAGTTTCATGTAGCATCTCTTTAAATTCTGCTAATTGTTCTGTCATCAGGAGTAATTGTTGATTAAGCTCAATCATCTGTTCTTGAGGATTAGGATCAGTGACTACTGCCATGACTTCCTCTTTTGGAGAGAACTCATTGCTAGAGTACAAATATTGGTTTCTAGCAACAGTGTATATAAGCTCTTGAGCCTCTTCAATTGTCTTTCTCATATGTATAGATCCACCAGCTGAGTGATCTAAAGACATCTGAGCTTTTTCTGTAAGCCCATAGTAGAAGATGTCTAACTGTACCCACTCTGAAAACATTTCAGAGGGGCATTTTCTTAGCATACCTCTATACCTCTCCCAGGCATTATAAAGGGATTCATTATCCTCTTGTTTAAAGCCTTGGATGTCCAGCCTTAGCTGTGTCATCCTCTTTGGAGGGTAAAAATGATTCAGGAATTTGTCTGATAACTGTTTCCATGTCTTTATGCTTGCTGTAGGTTGGTTATTCAACCACCTTTTAGCTTGATATTTTACAGCAAATGGAAATAGTAATAGTCTGTAGACATCCTGATCCACCTCTTTATCATGTACTGTGTCAGCAATTTGTAAGAACTGTGCCAGAAACTCAGTAGGCTCTTCCTGAGGGAGACCGGAATACTGGCAATTTTGCTGCACTATGATAATGAGTTGAGGGTTTAGCTCAAAGCTGCTTGCTTTGATGGGAGGTGTACAGATGCTACTCCCATATGCAGCTGTAATGGGGTTAGCAAATGACCCCAGAGTCCTTCTGGACTGATCAATCTCACTTAGGTCCATGATGGTTAAAGGGAATGATATGGATTGCAAGTAAAAAAATTAATTTTTTTTTTGAATTAACCGAAAAAAATAAAATAAAATAAAACAAAAGGAAAATAGAATAAAAATTCGAAAATTAAAAGAAAATAAGATCAAAGCAAATTGAAAACTGAATCAATTAGTTAATTAAAAAGATTTTGAGATTAGCAATTAGAAAGATATGATTGAAAAATTTTTATGAAAAAGATTTGATTTTTGAAATGAAGAAAGAGAAAAACAACAAAATGACACCAAACTTAAAATTTTTAGAAAATCAAACACAATTTTTCGAAAATTTTAAAGGAAAAACACAAAGAGGACACCAAACTTAGAATTTTTACGGATCAAAAAGGGACTAAAGACATGCAAATTCGAAAATTAGAAGAAAAACAAAAGCATGCAATTGACACCAAACTTAAAATATGAAACTAGACTCAACTAAAAGACTCTAAACCAACAAAAATAAAACAGTCCTAATCTAAGCAACAAGATAAGCCGTCAGTTGTCCAAACTCGAACAATCCCCGGCAACGGTGCCAAAAACTTGGTGCACGAAATTGCAATCACACTTTTGCAATCCCGCACAACTAACCAGCAAGTGCACTGGGTCGTCCAAGTAATACCTTACGTGAGTAAGGGTCGATTCCACGGAGATTGTCGGCTTGAAGCAAGCTATGGTTATCTTGTAAATCTTAGTCAGGATATCAGAAATTATCAGGATGGATTGTGAAAAGCAAAAGAACATGAAATAAGTACTTGTTATGCAGTAATGGAGAATAGGTTGAGGTTTTGGAGATGCTCCATCTTCTAAATCTCTGCTTTCCTACTGTCTTCTTCTTCAAACACGCAAGGCTCCTTCCATGGCAAGCTGTACGTAGGGTTTCACCGTTGTCAATGGCTACCTCCCATCCTCTCAGTGGAAATGTTCAACGCACCCTGTCACGGCACGGCTATCCATCTGTCGGTTCTCAATCAGGCCGGAATAGAATCCAACGATTCTTTTGCGTCTGTCACTAACGCCCCGCCTTCAGGAGTTTGAAGCTCGTCACAGTCATTCAATCATTGAATCCTACTCAGAATACCATAGACATGGTTTAGACCTTCCGGATTCTCTTGAATGCCGCCATCAATTCTAGCTTATACCACGAAGATTCTGATTAAGGAATCCAAGAGATATCTACTCAATCTAAAGTAGAACGGAGGTGGTTGTCAGGCACGCGTTCATAGTTGAGAATATGATGAGTGTCACGGGTCATCATATTCATCCGGGTTAAGAACAAGTGATATCTTAGAACGGAAGCAAGCATGATTGAATAAGAAACAGTAGTAATTGCATTAATCCATCAAGACACAGCAGAGCTCCTCACCCCCAACCATGAGGTTTAGAGACTCATGCTGTAAGAATTACACAAAGAAACGTGTAAAGTGTCATGAGGTACAGATACAATGTCAAAAGATCCTATTAATAGTGAACTAGCAACCTAAGGTTTTACAGAAATGAGTAAATGACAGAAAAATCCACTTCCGGGCCCACGTGGTGTGTGCTTGGGCTGAGCATTGAAGCTTTCATGTGTAGAGACCTTTTCTGGAGTTAAACGCCAGCTTTCATGCCAGTTTGGGCGTTTAACTCCACTTTTTATGCCAGTTCTAGCGTTAAACGCTGGAAATTCTGAGGCTGATTTGCAACGCCGGTTTGGGCCATCAAATCTCGGGCAAAGTATGGACTATTATACATTGCTGGAAAGCCCAGGATGTCTACTTTCCAACGCCGTTGAGAGCGCGCCAATTGGGCTTCTGTAGCGCTAAAAATTCCGCTTCGAGTGCAGGGGGGTCAGAATCCAACAGCATCTGCAGTCCTTTTCAGCCTCTGAATCAGATTTTTGCTCAGATCCCTCAATTTCAGCCAGAAAATACCTGAAATCACAGAAAAACACACAAACCCATAGTAATGTCCAGAAAAATGAATTTTAACTAAAAACTAATAAAAATATACTAAAAACTAACTAAATCATACTAAAAACATACTAAAAATAATGCCAAAAAGCGTATAAATTATCCGCTCATCAATCAACAAAAGCCTCAACAAGGCTTTAACAATGGTGGACATAACAGGCTGAACAATAGCAAGCCATATCCATCATCTTCTCAGTAACAGACAGAGAATTCTGAACAAAACACGTCTAATTTAGCCAATGTAGTCTCTGATCTGTCAAAAGCCACTTTCAGTTTCTTGAGTGAAACAAGATCCTCCATTAGAAATCTGGAGGCACAAGTGGGCCAGCTGAGTAAGAAAGTCATTAAAACTCCTCCCAGTATTCTCCCAAGCAATACAGAAGAGAATCCAAAAGGAGAGTGCAAAGCCATTGACATAGTCAATATGGCCGAATGCACAAGGGAGGAGGAGGACGAAAATCCTAGTGAGAAAGACCTCCTGGGACGTCCCTCAAGCAAGAAGGAGTTTTCTATTAAGGATCCAAAGGAATCTGAGGCTCATATAGAGACCATAGAGATTCCATTAAATCTCCTTCTGCCATTCATGAGCTCTGAAGACTATTCTTCCTCAGAAAAGGATGAAGATGTAACTGGAGAGTAAGTTGCTCAATATTTAGGAGCTATCATGAAGCTGAATGCCAAGTTGTTTGGTAATGAGACTTGGGAAAGTGAACCTCCCTTGCTCATTAATGAACTGGATACTTGGATTCAGAAAATTCTACCTCAAAAGAAACAAGATCCTGGCAAGTTCTTAATACCTTGTACCATAGGCACTGACAAACCCCATTTTGAGGGTTTATCTTGTGCTGATTTCAGGGGTTTTATCGAGGATTCCACACACTTTTTGTATGAAAATACAAGATTTTGCATTCCTTTCCTAGTTTTGCCCCATAAGTGAAAACATGCTTATTTTGCACTAAAATAGATACATTTCTAATCTTCCCTTGATGCCATTCGATGTCGTGACTTGTGCGTTAAGTGGTTTCAGGATATAGAGTAGGAATGGACCGATAGAGAGAAGGAAGACGGGTGCAAAGGAAGGAAGCATGAGAATTGAGCTTTGGAAATTTCCGCATGGGCGCATGCGCGCACCTGGCGCGTCCGCGCGGATAGAGCAACATGAAGCTGAGACTAAGAGCCAAGCCACGAGCCGGCTTGAGAAGCGGCTAAGCCATGATCTTCATGGGCGCGCACGCGTACATCACGCCTCCGCGCACATTACAAGACGCCTCGACGGCGCGTGCGCGTACCTTGCGCGTGCGCGCCGGTTCGCGAATATGATTTTTTTAGAAGTCACGTGACTTAGGCGTGGAGGTAGTTAAGAATCCCACTTTTGGGGAAATGCCTTGGCGGGAAAAGCTTAAGAAGACCAAAGGAGCAAGGGTTAAGGACACTTAGTTCATTTTTCTAGAATTAGATATTTTTGGAGGAGAGTTAGTTACACTTTTGGGAGAAGAAGAGGGAGATTCCAAGCTTTCCACTAGGGTTCATCTTCATCCAATTTCTGAACTTTTCAATCACTTTTTGGTGAGATCCATTGCAATTCTCACTCCACTTTGTTCATGTCATAGATTTTCTTCTCCAATTTCAAGTAGTAGTTGTAATTGATCAATTCTCATAGATCTAGAATTCAACTTTGTAATTTTGGATTTCATCAATACCTTGAGGATTTGATTTTCATTGTTACTCTTTAAGACTTGTTGTTAGATCCTTGTGTTGCAATACTTTCAATCCTACTTTTCTTCTCATTTTACTATGAATTTCTTTCTTGCTTGTCACATGTTTGATGAAATGTCAACACTAGTTATGGAGTAGAAATTTCTCACTTGGCATAGGGTTTGGTCATTGGAAGAAGTTGAATAGTTGTATCAATGGTTGATTTGGAATTAGGGATTGCTAGTTGGCTTGGAGTGCACTAAAGCTAGATTCCCATGAGGTGAAGCTAGGACTTGTGACTCAAGTTGATTGTTTTCATTTGATTTTCCTCTATACTTAGGGGATAACTAAATGAAGCAAGGCCTAATTGTTGTCAACATTAAATGGACTATAAGGATAGAATTTCTAATGCCAACCCTAAGCCAAGTCTTTTGATAATTGATTGTTTGTTTCTCATTACTTTGCTAAAACCTTCAAAGAATTCCAACAAGGCTTACTAAATCAATAAGATGCACACTTTGGCAATTTCAAGGGAGAACGACTCGGGAGACTAGTACTCTCGGATATAGATTGTAGATTTGTTTGATGATGGATTTCGCGTCGGTTTAGACTATACTACGATTGATCACTTGATAATTTCTACACCAGCAAAAATTCATTCGTCAAAATGGCGCCGTTGCCGGAGAATTTGCTTAGTGTGCCATGTTATTGTTTGGATTAAGCATGTATATATGTACATAGTTGCACTTTATTGTAAACTGCTCAATTGACTAACCCCTCATCGTTACAATGAACTCCATTTCCCCTTCATTGCATGACGCGTTCACAACTGAATCCGAGCTTAGTCCCTTTTGATCCGGAAATAGAACGAACTTTGTTTCATATTAGACAAGCTCGGAGGCGGCTTAAGTTTGGAAAAGGTGAAGAGGTTTTCACCACCTCAACCACCTTACTAGAAGTGAACATTGAACCGTCACTCAAAGAAGGCATTAATCATACTCCCATCAATCTCACTAACAATTCTTCTTTTGTTTTAGGTACTAATACCATGGATGCTCCGAGGAGAGTTACCATCAAGGAAGCGGGTGCACCGGATTATGTCCTTCAACCCCTTCACGTAACTCACCCCAACTTGAATGCGAACTTTGAATTGAAGACCGCTTTGATCAACCTCTTACCCAAGTTTCACGGGCTTCCCGCACAAGACCCTATTCGACATCTCAAGGACTTCCATCGTATATGCTCGACTACTAGACGGGAAGGGTCCGATGAAGTTGCTATATGGTTGTTTGCTTTCCCTTTCTCTCTCGAGGACAAGGCTAAAGAATGGTTCTACACCCTCTCTAGTGAAGTTACCTCCGATTGGGACCTACTTAGAAGGGGATTCTTGGATAAATTCTTGCCCCCGGAAAAGATGGATAGGCTAAGGAAGGAAATTTCTTGTATTGTGCAAGGTGAGACGGAACCACTCTATGAGTATTGGGAACGGTTTCGCAAACTACTAGATGCATGCCCTAATCACATGATCGACACTCAAGTATTGCTTGGATACATATGTCAAGGGATGCGAGAGCAAGATAGAACCCTCTTGGACACTTCTAGCAATGGTTCTTTGTCCAAATATAAAACCGCGGAGGAGGCATGGCAACTTATTATTGACTTAGCCGAATCGAATCAACATATGAGGCGAAGAGTCAACCGTCCAAGGACCGTGAACGAGGTATCAACTAGTAGTGAAACCACCGCTCTAACTCAATCGTTGAATGAGATGACATCCATCTTGAGGCAACTCCAATTGAACCAACAACAACCACAACAACCTCAATCATATCAACAACACCCTCCACCACTTCAACAACACAACCAACAATTGGTCCCTCAAAGAGTATGTGGCATTTGCTCTTGCTACTCTCACTACACGGATGAGTGCCCAAGCCTTCAAGAAGACAACACCTTGGCGGCTACCCATAATTTCTATGACCGCCCCAATCAAGGGTACTACCAAGGCGGTGATCCTAACCAAGGGCACCCTTATCAAGGAGGAGGCTACAACCAAGGAAGTGGACACAATAATCAAAATTGGAGAGACAATCATCAACAAGGGAATAGGGACAACAACAACAATGGAGGAGGTCAAAGATGGGGCAACAACTCACAAAATTTCTCACAAAACCGACCATACAACTCACAAAATCAACCATACAACCAACAAAACCCACAAAGAAACTACCAAACATATCAACCACCACATCAAAGACCACCACCCAACCAATCACAAACTCCTCAACTCACATATGCAACCACCCCCTCCAACCAAGACGAAACACTCCGGACCATTATCCAAGGCCAAAAGGAATTACAAAACACACTTGCTTCCGGCCTCACCGGCCTCACCTCTACACTACAAGCTCTTCTTGCACGCATGGATACACCATCAACTCCCACTCCTCAACCCCCAATCCAAAGTGTCATTCCCTCTCAACCTCAACCAAATCCAAAAGGAGGCATCAATGCCATCACCCTTAGATCCGGTACACAACTAAAAGAGAAGGAAGCAAAAGACTCAAATCCTATCACAATCACCCAAGAGGAGGAAAGAATAGAAGAGGTAGTGGAAGAGGAAACACCACAAGCCATAGTTGAGGATGAAACCCAACCAACAAGGGAGACAATCAAGGCCAAAAGAACCTTGGAGGAAGAAATTGCTCAACCACTTCCATTCCCAACACTTGCAAAGAAAGCTAAAAAGCGCATAGAACTCGACCCCAAAATGGTAGAAATGTTCAAGAAAGTTGAGGTAACCATCCCCCTCTTTGATGCCATCCATCAAGTTCCTAGATATGCCAAATTCCTCAATGATTTATGCATAAACAAGGATAGAATTCTTGAATTGGAAACCATCCCATTGGGGAGTTCTATTTCTGCTTTAATGGGAACATTGCCCGAGAAGTGTGATGATCCGGGCCCTTGTATGGTCACTTGCACCGTCAATGGAGTTCAATTTAGAGATTGTATGTGCGACCTCGGAGCATGTGTTAGCATCATGCCACTCTCCGTCTACCGGGTATTGAAGTTGCCACCACTAAAAAGGTCGACGGCAAGATTTGTCCTAGCGGATAAAAGCATAATAACCGTAGCGGGTGTTGCGGAAGATGTATTGATGAATATAAAGGGGTTGGTGTTTCCGATTGACTTCTATGTCCTTGAAATGCCATCAAGCAAAACCGAGAGAGCATCATCTATCCTACTTGTAAATCATGTTGCTTGTATGTGAAGTTTGTATTCATAGGTTTTGATGAATGACAAACCAACAAACGACATGAAAGACAAACCAACAAACAACTTGAATGAACAAGCATGATTGAAAGATCAACCAACATTCAACGTTGAGGAATGAAGAGTTGAAAGCAACACAACAACAACAAGAAACTCAAGTCCACAACATTTGAAGACAAGTATAGTGTCTTAGGACTTAGGTAACTTCTTGTTAAGAACCAATTGCTAAATCTCTCAACACACACTCACAAAATGTTTTGATGCACATCTTGCAATTCGATGCTAGCCAAATGGTTTAAAAAAACTTGTTTTCAAAGGTACAAAAGCATAGGAATTGACTCCAACAAGTTTGAGATCAATCCTAAGCATTTTGAAGTGATTTTAAGCCATTCTTTAAGGTTTGCATCGATGCACACTCATCTTGCATCGATGCAAAGCATGCAATGACTTGTTGCATCGATGCAAAGATGTTTGCATCGATGCAACCTAGCTGAAAATTCAAATTTCAGCGACAAAGACACATTTGCATCGATGCAAAGTGTTATGCATCGATGCAAATAATTCAAAAAACATAAAAAATGGCTTGTTTTGACATAAAGGCTCCATCCCATTAATTCCCCAACGTTTCTAAGGTTTGGGGAATCTATAAATGGATGGATTGAAACCTTATTTCATAATTTTGAGTATTTAGAAACTATCTTGTTCATATTCTTTCATTCTACACATTTTTTAAAGTGATATAATACACAATTTGAGAGAGCAATATCAATTGGTTCAATAGTGCTAAACTTGTAATCATACACTCTTCTAGAGAGTACTCATTTCATCTCAACAATTCTTTGAGAATTGTTTTCTTGTACACCTTGTAAATTGGAGTGTGATCTCCAAGGTTGAGTCAAGAGTTATAAACACTATAGTCGGTGAGGATACCAAAGAGGTATACTAAGTACTCAAGGCAAATCTTAGAGAAGGTATCTCTAAGTGGAGTGGGTTAGTATACGAGTGGTGATCATATACCGTGAGGTGTTAGAAACTAAGGACTCGGATTGTAAAAGGTTTTGCGCGAGCACCTTGAAGCTTGGCAATAGTGGAACTTCTCAATTGCGATTGAGAAAGAAAGTGGACGTAGGACAAGGATTGTGCCGAACCACTCTAAATAGCGTTTGCATTTCTCCAAACTCATCTCTTCAATATTATTGTCTTTTACCCTTGAGCAAATAAATTGTGATCGAAAAGTAGCTTCGTAAGTACTTAAGGAGTGGCTTAAGTCCGATTGGTGAAAAGCTTGATCAATTTATTTGAGTTGGTGTCTATTGGAAAGTAAAAGCTCCTTATAAATGCTTAGCAATTGAGTTAAGCTCTTGGAAAAATACTAGTACAATAACACTTTTGTATATTGTCTTTAACTTTCGTAAAAAGATTCATTGTTATTGCAATACTCAATTCACTCCCCCTCTTGAGTAATTGTGCATAGGTTCTACAAGTGGTATCAGAGCTCAACCCTTTGAAAGACTTAACCGTTTAAGGGAAAAGATCATGGCAAGCACAGGCTTTAACAACAACAACACTAGCGAAGGTAACTCAACCGCTAGACCTCCTCTTTTCAGCGGAACAAATTACTCTTATTGGAAAAATAAGATGAGAATTTGGATCCATTCTCAAGATGTGAGAATTTGGAAAGTGATTGAGAATGGAAATCACATTCCAACAAAGACAACAAGCGCTAAAGAAGGAGAAGTCTCCGTCTCAAAGCAAGTACCGAAAGGAGAAGATGAATATAGTGACGATGATTGGAAGAAAGTGGCAATGAATGATAAAGCCATCAACTTCATTCATTGTGCACTTAACGAGCATGATTATATGAAGATCTCTACATGTGAAACCGCTAAAGAGATTTGGGATAAACTCCAAATCACTTACGAAGGAACCGACCACGTTAAAGAATCAAAGGTATTTATGTTGGTTCATGAATGGGAAAATTTTAAAATGAAAGATGAAGAGAGCATTGAAGAAGCTCTTGAAAGACTCTCCAAGATCTTCAACAATCTAAGCATGCTTGGCACAAAATACAATGATAAACAAATTGTGACCAAGGTGCTTACAAGCCTTACACCAAAATGGAACTCCAAAGTGAACGCCATTGTGGAAGGAAGGCTCTATGATCAACTTACATTTGATCAACTACGAGGTAATCTACTCACCTATGAAATGACTATGCTAAATAGACAAAAAGGTGAAGAAAGCAAGAAGAAAAGTCTCGCCCTTAAAACAACATCACTGCAAGAAGAGAGTGATGATAATGAAGAAGAGGAGATGAAGAATTTGCACTCTTATTAAAAAGATTCAATAAGTTTGCAATGAAGAAAAACTTCAAGAGCAAAACAAAGGTACCAAAATGCTATAAGTGTGGAGAAGTTGGACACATCAAACCCAATTGTCCAAAACTTCAAAAGGAAGACAAAAACAAGAAATTTAAGAAGGAGAAAGCATACATATCATGGGAGAACGAGGATGAATCCGACTCCGATGACGACGAGGTTGCAAATCTTTGCTTAATGGCAAGCGAAGAAAAGGTTAGTGATGACAACCCCACTTCTTTTAATTTACAAGATGAATATGATGCCTTACTTGAGGTGTACACAAAACTTACCCAAGATTATTCTCTCCTAAAGAAAAAGAACATGGAACTTTTAAAACAAAATGAGATGTTGAAAAACGAGAACATCAATCTTGGAAAAGATAAGTGTAGCACAAGTAGTGATCCATACAAATCTTGTAAAATGCATGAAAATGAAATTACAAATCTTAAGAACACTTTAGCTAAGTTCAATGAATCTTCAAAGAACTTAGATAAAATGTTGAAAAACCAAAAGCATGTTCATAATAAGGAAGGTTTGGGTTTTGAAAAAGGAAAATTTAAAAATGCTAAAACTCCTATTAGGCAACCGCAAGCCCAAAAGGTAAGCATGCCTAAAAGGAATGAAGCCTTTAAACATCCTCCTCAACATGCTTCATTTAGAAATTATAATCACAATGCATATAGATCAAAGATGTTGCATTTAGAAAACAACCTAGGCAACCATTTAGAAACATGCCTAGGATGCATAATCCAAATGTCATATGCCATTATTGTAATAAAGTAGGTCATATAGCACCCGTATGCTTTACTAAAATTAAACATATAAACTTTCGTAGTCAAGATACGAGATGGGCACCTTATGGGCATTATGCTCATACTAACCATCAAGGACCCAAATTCACTTGGGTACCTAAATCCCAATTTTAATTATTTTGTAGGTACGTGTTGGAGCTAAGGATACAAATTGGTATGTTGATAGTGGATGCTCCAAACACATGACCAGCGATGAATCAAAGTTCACCGCAATAGAGCCTACAAACGGAGGAAACGTGATCTATGGAGACAACAACACCGGCAAAGTAATCGGCGTTGGAAAAGTTGGTAAAAATCCTTCTACTTCCATAGATAATGTTATACTTGTCAAAGGTCTCAAACATAATCTCATTAGTGTTAGCCAACTTTGTGACAAAGGAAACTTAGTCACCTTTGATTCAAAGTGTTGTTTGATAAAAAGGCAAGACACTAATGAAATTGTGCTAATTGGGCACCGTGTTGACAATGTATACATGATTAATCTAAATGAAGTTTCCTCAAATGATGTGAAATGCCTTGTTAGTAAAAATGATGAAACTTGGTTATGGCATCGTAGAGTAGCTCATGCTAACATGGACCATCTTAACAAGTTGGTCTCTAAAGAGTTAGTAATTGGCTTACCAAAGCTACGTTTTGAAAAAGACGTCCTTTGCGACGCATGTCAAAAGGGAAAACAAGTAAAGGCCTCTTTTAAATCCAAAAACATTGTTTCAACAACAAGGCCATTACAACTTTTGCACATGGATTTATTTGGTCCTTCTAGAACTATGAGCTTTGGTGGCAATTACTATGCTTTAGTTATTGTTGATGATTACTCTCGATTTACATGGACCTTGTTCCTAGCAAACAAGAGTGATGCATTTCGAGCATTCAAAAGATTAGCCAAAGTTATTCAAAATGAAAAGAATTTGCATATATCATCTATTAGAAGTGATCATGGTGGAGAATTTGAAAACAATCTTTTTGAAACTTTTTGTGAAGAAAATGGCATTGAGCATAATTTTTCCTCTCCTAGAACACCACAATAAAATGGTGTGGTTGAAAGGAAAAATCGTCATTTAGAAGAAATGGCGAGAACTATGCTCAATGAGGCTAATATTCCTAAGTACTTTTGGGCGGATGCGGTTAGTACCGCGTGTTATGTTATGAATAGGATTATCATTCGACCTATTCTTAAGAAAACACCGTACGAATTGTACAAAGGAAGAAAGCCAAATATTTCCCACCTTCACGTCTTTGGTTGTAAATGCTTTATTCTAAATAATGGAAAAGATAACTTAGGCAAATTTGATGCTAAGGCTGATGAAGGAATCTTCTTATGCTACTCTTTAACTAGCAAAGCTTTTAGAGTATATAATAAACGCATCATGACTATGGAAGAAAGTATTCATGTCGCTTTTGATGAAACTAACCATTGTTGTACTAGAAAAGATTTTGATGAAAATGTAGAAAACTTTGATTCACTAAATTTGAATGGTGAAGACAAAGAAAAAGATTTAAATGAAGCCTCTACAAGCTCAACAAAGGATAGTGTTCAAGTTGAAGAAATTGAACCATCACAAGTACAAATAAATGCACTTCCAAAGGATTGGCGTACTTCAAAGGATCATCCTCTAGACAACGTCATTGGTGATGTTTCGAAAGGGGTAACAACTCGATCCACTTTTAAAAATTTATTTGCATATAGTGCTTTTGTTTCTCAAATTGAACCATCTACCATTGAGTCCGCAATTAATGATGAACATTGGGTTATGGCAATGCAAGAGGAGCTTAACCAATTCAAACGAAATGACGTTTGGGAATTGGTGCCTAAACCAAGTAATCAAACAATTGTAGGAACAAAATGGGTTTTTAGAAATAAACTCGATGAAAATGGTACAAATGTTAGAAACAAAGCTAGATTAGTAGCTAAAGGTTATAATCAAGAGGAAGGCATTGATTATGACGAAACTTATGCTCCCGTAGCTAGATTAGAAGCAATTAGGATGTTACTTGCTTTTGCATCCTCTTATAACTTCAAACTTTATCAAATGGATGTTAAGAGTGCCTTTCTTAATGGTTTCATTAAAGAAGAAGTATATGTTGAACAACCTCCCGGTTTTGAGGATTATGAAAATCCTAACCATGTTTTTAAACTCAAGAAAGCTCTTTATGGTCTTAAACAAGCTCCAAGAGCTTGGTATGAACGTTTGAGCAAGTTTTTAATAGAAAAGGGTTTTAGAAGAGGGAAGGTTGATACAACTTTATTTATCTTGATTGAAAACAAAAATATCCTTTTGGTACAAGTTTATGTCGATGACATAATATTTGGTTCAACTAACGAATCACTTTGCAAGTTTTTCTCAAACCTCATGCAAAGTGAATTTGAAATGTCCATGATGGGCGAACTCAACTTCTTCCTTGGTCTGCAAATCAAACAAGGAAAAGAAGGAACTTTCGTTAGCCAAACCAAATATTGCAAGGAATTGCTCAAAAAATTTGGAATGGACAATGCTAAGGCAATGGACACACCAATGAGCACTACTTGCTACCTTGACAAAGATGAACAAGGTAAAAGCATAGATGTAAAGAAGTATAGAGGCATGATAGGATCATTACTTTATCTAACGGCAAGTAGGCCAGATATCATGTTTAGTGTATGCATGTGTGCGAGATACCAAGCCAATCCTAAGGAATCTCACTTAAGTGCGGTGAAAAGGATTATGAAGTATCTCATAGGAACATTAAATGTTGGATTGTGGTATCCGAAAGGATCCACTTGTGATTTGATTGGTTATTCCGATTCCGATTTTGCCGGTTGCAAATTGGATAGGAAAAGCACTAGCGGCACTTGTCACTTGCTAGGAAACTCTCTTGTTTCATGGCATAGTAAGAAACAAGTAAGTGTAGCCTTGTCTACCACCGAAGCTGAGTATGTAGCCGCCGGTAGTTGTTGCGCCCAAATTTTATGGATGAAACAACAACTTATGGACTATGGACTCCTGCTTGATCACATTCCTATCAAATGTGATAATACTAGTGCAATAAATTTAACCAAGAATCTGGTTCAACATTCAAGAACCAAGCATATTGAGATTAGACATCACTTCATAAGAGACCATGTTGAAAAGGGTGATGTGGTTATTGAATTTGTCGAAACTAGTAAACAACTAGCGGACATCTTCACTAAACCTTTATGTAAAGAAAGTTTTTTTAACATCCGAAATGAACTTGGTATCTTGGATTCTAATCTAATATAATTTGTTTGAATTCATTGTATTCATATTGTTTTTTTTTTGTATCTCTTACTAACTTAAGCATTGGAGATATCCAATTAGCCATTGTTTTGTAGGTTTATGAGTTGATGAATGAGTGATTAATCTTGAGGTAGATTGAAGAATTTGAAGATTATAAACAATGGAGGATCAACAAATTGAAGTTTATCATGGTTTAAGTGAGTATATACATGATGAAACTCAAAGGATTGAAGAAAGAACCACCAAAGGATGAAAATTTGGTGATTTTGGGCGAAATGATGTATGTTGCATCGATGCAACCAAGCTCTGCATCGATGCAAAGCACACGACGTGCTATGTGCATCGATGCAAAGCCTATTGCATCGATGCAAACTCGACCAAATTGCACAAAAACACGTGAATTTGGCATTTTTGAGCAACAAAACCCCACTTTTTCATCATCTTCAACCTCACAACTCATATCCCCAAATTCAAACCTCCATAACCTCCAAAACAAGCTCACATATAGCTTCATACAACTCACAAAACTTTGATACCCACTACAAACAAACTACATATTTGAAGTCCCCACATTCTCCTCTACAAAACCCATAAAACAAAATCATCCACAATGCCTAGAATCAAGAGAACCATGAAGAAGTCAAAAGGCTCCTCAAGTGTGGTTCCACCTCCAAATAATCATCCTTTGGCAAGGTACTTTGCTTCTAATGAAGATCTTCAATTCTATGAGGCAAGGCTCACCGGAAGAAAGGAAATTCCTCCGAGATCATCGCACGGGTCGCTTGGATCGTCGTATTGATGACTTATATGAGCATTTCGGCATCCACCTACCATATGAAGAGGATACTGATGATGATGAAGACCAAGATTGATTGTCTCCTCTTCATCAAGTCACTTTTTATTGCTTTATGCTTATTTGATTATATGAATTGTTAAACTAACTCCTAGTAAGTTAAGGATTTCTATTATGGTTTAAATACTTTGTATGCTTATTTGGTGAATAACTCAAAATAGGCTTGGTACCCCTATTTTAAGTTAATGTGCATGCCTTGATATATTTTAGGGGGAATTATGCATGCTTATTATATATAAAAAGAGGAAATCAAATTCCTTTTGAAAGGGGGAATATCTCATCCTTGAGATTAATAGAGAAATTGAACTTAAAAAAATTCATTGTTTTATGCATGCTTCTATGACACATTTCAAACTCCTTTCTTTTTGATAATGTCAAAAGGGGGAAGAAAAGTTTGAGGATATTTGAAGTTTTGAACTTTTGAAAAAGAAGAAGTTTGAGGATTTGAAAAGAAGAAATAAGTTTGCGAAACAATGATTTCAAAAAGACTTCCGCTAAGCAAAAACTTTGATATCTAAATCGTTTTCTTTGATAAACGCCCTTTAAGGGAACAAATGCACATATTTAGGGGGAACTCCTGCAAAATTTTTTTGTAAAGTCTTCTCCAAAGCTTTCTATAAAACAAAGTGCATTATTGTTGCTTTCAAAATCATTTATAAATATATATCCTCAAAATTGGTTTGTCATTATCAAAAAGGGGGAAATTGTAAATCATGTTGCTTGTATGTGAAGTTTGTATTCATAGGTTTTGATGAATGACAAACCAACAAACGACATGAAAGACAAACCAACAAACAACTTGAATAAACAAGCATGATTGAAAGATCAACCAACATTCAACGTTGAGGAATGAAGAGTTGAAAGCAACACAACAACAACAAGAAACTCAAGTCCACAACATTTGAAGACAAGTATAGTGTCTTAGGACTTAGGTAACTTCTTGTTAAGAACCAATTGCTAAATCTCTCAACACACACTCACAAAATGTTTTGATGCACATCTTGCAATTCGATGCTAGCCAAATGGTTTAAAAAAACTTGTTTTCAAAGGTACAAAAGCATAGGAATTGACTCCAACAAGTTTGAGATCAATCCTAAGCATTTTGAAGTGATTTTAAGCCATTCTTTAAGGTTTGCATCGATGCACACTCATCTTGCATCGATGCAAAGCATGCAACGACTTGTTGCATCGATGCAAAGATGTTTGCATCGATGCAACCTAGCTGAAAATTCAAAATTCAGCGACAAAGACACATTTGCATCGATGCAAAGTGTTATGCATCGATGCAAATAATTCAAAAACATAAAAAACGGCTAGTTTTGACATAAAGGCTCCATCCCATTAATTCCCCAACGTTTCTAAGGTTTGGGGAATCTATAAATGGATGGATTGAAACCTTATTTCATAATTTTGAGTATTTGGAAACTATCTTGTTCATATTCTTTCATTCTACACATTTTTTAAAGTGATATAATACACAATTTGAGAGAGCAATATCAATTGGTTCAATAGTGCTAAACTTGTAATCATACACTCTTCTAGAGAGTACTCATTTCATCTCAACAATTCTTTGAGAATTGTTTTCTTGTACACCTTGTAAATTGGAGTGTGTTCTCCAAGGTTGAGTCAAGAGTTATAAACACTATAGTCGGTGAGGATACCAAAGAGGTATACTAAGTACTCAAGGCAAATGTTAGAGAAGGTATCTCTAAGTGGAGTGGGTTAGTATACGAGTGGTGATCATATACCGTGAGGTGTTAGAAACTAAGGACTCGGATTGTAAAAGGTTTTGCGCGAGCACCTTGAAGCTTGGCAATAGTGGAACTTCTCAATTGCGATTGAGAAAGAAAGTGGACGTAGGACAAGGATTGTGCCGAACCACTCTAAATAGCGTTTGCATTTCTCCAAACTCATCTCTTCAATATTATTGTCTTTTACCCTTGAGCAAATAAATTGTGATCGAAAAGTAGCTTTGTAAGTACTTAAGGAGTGGCTTAAGTCCGATTGGTGAAAAGCATGATCAATTTATTTGAGTTGGTGTCTATTGGAAAGTAAAAGCTCCTTATAAATGCTTAGCAATTGAGTTAAGCTCTTGGAAAAATACTAGTACAATAACACTTTTGTATATTGTCTTTAACTTTCGTAAAAAGATTCATTGTTATTGCAATACTCAATTCACCCCCCCTCTTGAGTAATTGTGCATAGGTTCTACACTACTTGGAAGGCCATTCTTGAGAACTTCTAGATTTAAGCTTGATGCTTACTCGGGGAACTACTCATTTGAAATAGATGGGAGAATTGTAAGCTTTAGCCTAGAAGAAGCAATGAAGCATCCACCGGAGAATCATTCTCTATTTCGGTGTGACCCAATTGATAACATCGTGGCCGAAGTGCATCTTGCAAGGTTAGATGAGAAGTACATGGTTGAAGAAGCAAATGAAAAGTCATGCGAACTAAATACCACACATCATACAAACCATCCGGAAACTCAAACTTCGAAGAATGACAAAAAGATGGAATTGAAGCCACTACCACCTCACTTAAGGTATTCATACCTTGATGAAGCCCAAAAGCTACCCGTGATAATTGCACAAGAGTTAACTCCTCAACAAGAAGAAAAATTGCTGAATGTATTGAGGAAAAACAAAAGGACAATTGGGTGGAGTTTGGCAGATCTAGTGGGAATAAGCCCCCAAGTATGCGAGCACCGCATATTTCTCGAAGAAGGAGCAAGACCGGTCCGACAACCTCAAAGGAGACTTAATCCAACCATTCTTGAGGTAGTAAAGAAAGAAGTCACTAAGCTACTTGAAGCGGACATCATCTATCCTATCTCGGATAGCGAATGGGTAAGCCCGGTCCAAGTAGTGCCAAAGAAGTCCGGGGTGACAACAATCAAAAATGAAAGTGGTGAACTTATAGCAACAAGAGTGCAGAATTCTTGGAGAGTATGCATAGACTACCGAAGATTAAATGCGGCCACAAGAAAAGATCACTTTCCACTACCATTTATTGATCAAATGCTTGATCGATTAGCCGGTAAATCATATTATTGTTTTCTTGATGGCTACTCCGGATACTTCCAAATTCATATTGCTCTAGAAGACCAAGAAAAAACCACATTTACTTGCCCCTTTGGAACGTATGCTTACAAGCATATGCCATTTGGCCTATGCAATGCACCGGCAACGTTTCAAAGATGCATGATGAGCCTATTTGCGGACTTTCTAGAGCAATCGATGGAAGTTTTCATGGATGATTTTAGTGTGTACGGTGATTCATTTGAGCATTGCTTAGGTAACCTTGAAAAAGTCTTAGAGAGATGTACCAAAACAAACCTTGTCTTAAATTTTGAAAAATGTCATTTCATGGTCAAACAAGGCATTGTTTTGGGACACGTAGTATCAAAGGAAGGCATCTCCGTAGATCCGGCAAAGATAAATGTCATATCCAGTTTACCTTACCCCTCCTCCGAGAGGGAAGTCCGTTCTTTTCTTGGACATGCAGGATTTTACCGGAGATTCATCAAAGACTTTAGCAAGGTGGCCTTACCTCTCTCTCGATTACTACAAAAAGACACCGAATTTGAGCTGAGCAAGGAATGTATGGAAGCATACGACAAGCTCAAAGTAGCATTGACACAAGCTCCTATAGTACGAGGACCCAATTGGACTCAACCCTTTGAAATCATGTGTGATGCTTCGAATTATGCGATAGGAGCCGCGTTAGCACAACGCGAGGGTAAGATTCCCTATGTCATAGCTTATGCTTCCAAAACATTAGACGGAGCCCAATCCAACTACACTACTACCGAAAAGGAACTCCTAGCTATTGTTTTTGCTTTGGACAAGTTCCAAGCCTATCTTCTTGGTTCCAAGGTTGTAGTGTACTCGGATCACGCGGCACTAAAGTACTTGTTGGCCAAAAAGGAATCAAAACCGAGATTAATTCGTTGGGTGCTTTTGTTACAAGAATTTGACTTGGAGATCAAAGATAGGAGCGGTTCCCAAAACCTAGTGGCGGACCATTTAAGTCGCCTCGAACACACAAAAGGCGACACCACTCCTATCAATGACTCCTTTCCTTTAGATGCTTTGCACGCAATCTCGGAAGTGGTTCCTTGGTATGCCCCAATAGCAAACTATTTGGTTTCACGCACTTTCCCTCCCAATCTCGACAAAAACAAAAAGGATAAGCTGAAAAGCGAATCCAAATACTATATTTGGGATGATCCCTATTTGTGGAGGTGTGGAGCGGACCAAATAGTGCGACGGTGCATACCTCAAACCGAATTCCAAGCAATCTTGGACTCTTGCCATGCTTCCGAAGGAGGTGGTCACTACGGGCCCCAAAGAACGGCAAGAAAGGTCCTTGATTGCGGATTTTGGTGGCTAACTCTTCTCAAAGATGCTTCTCTTTATTGCAAATCTTGTCCCCAATGCATTAGGCTTGGAGATATTTCCAAGAAGGACGAAATTTCCCAACAAAATATGCTTTTTTGTGAAATCTTTGACGTATGGGGAATCGACTTCATGGGACCATTTCCAAATTCCAATGGCTTTCTCTACATCTTGTTAGCCGTCGATTATGTGTCAAAATGGGTGGAGGCAATCCCCACCCGAACGGATGACGCTAATGTTGTCTATTCTTTTGTGAGGAACAATATCATTTGTCACTTTGGCGCCCCAAGAGCAATCATAAGTGACCAAGGATCCCACTTTTGCAACAAAAAAATAGACGGCCTCATGAGAAAATATGGCATCATCCACAAAGTCGCCACGGCTTACCACCCTCAGACAAACGGCCAAGCCGAAGTTTCTAACCGGGAAATCAAGCATGTGTTAGAAAGGATTGTAAAGCCGAATAGGAAGGATTGGAGCATTAAACTCTCCGATGCACTGTGGGCCTATCGAACGGCTTACAAGACACCCATTGGCATGAGCCCCTTTTGGCTTGTATATGGTAAAGCATGTCACTTACCGGTAGAGATTGAACACAAAGCTTATTGGGCCGTAAAGGAGTGTAATATGAGCTTGGGCGGGGCCGGAGTAGAAAGAAAGCTTCAATTGGCAGAATTGGAATGTTTGAGATTAGAAGCTTACGACAACTCTAGACTTTATAAGGAAAAGTTGAAAGCCATCCACGACAAGAACATTAGGAGAAGAGAATTCCGACCCGGTGATCTAGTCCTTCTCTATAATTCAAGGTTGAGATTACTACCCGAAAAGCTTAGATCAAGGTGGGATGGGCCCTACCAAGTGGAGAAAGTAGAACCTTATGGAGTCTACCACTTGCGCCACCCATCAAGCCCGGACATCTTCAAGGTAAACGGGCACCGTCTCAAATTGTATCATGGTGAGCAAAGAAAGAACTCCAAGGAATTTGAAGTGTTCCTCTTGAGGGATGCAACTCTTGAACAAGCACTATGAGCTACTGAAAGTCCAACTTAAGGATGTTAAAAAAAAGTGCTAGGTGGGAGACACCCCACCATGGTAAGATCTTCCTTTGAGCTTTGTACATAGACACTTGACTTCATGTTTGTTAGCTAGATTTTAATGTCAATTCTCCTTCATTTGTTGAATTCATTGATAGTTTACCAAGTACAATACCCTGCTATAGTGTTTAAGTGGCTGTATGGGGGGGGTTGAAATGTCAAAAGTGATGTAAACACATGCAAATTTAGAAAAAGCACCCCCCTCTGCGCGTGCGCGCACCTGGCGCGTACGCGCCCATAAGGCACTCAACGGTCATCTACGCGGACGCGCACCGTGCGCGGACGCGTGGATTGTGAATAACAGCCCTCCATACATTTATCCGAGAGTTGCGCCCACACCATGCCAGGACTATGCCTGAAGCACAGGAAGCTCCCGCGCGTGCGCACATGGCGCGTCCGCGCACCTGGGCGAGATCTGCCAATCGACGCGCAAGCGTATTGTGCGCGTCCGCGCCGATCGCCTTGTTGCACCCCTGGTACATCTTCCAGAGAGTTAAGCCACTCTTAGGCCTACACTAAGCCACCGGCCCAGCACCTCTGCCGCGTGCGCGCACCTGGCCCGCACACGTCCATACAATGCGAGCACGAAGTGCGCGCGCGCGCCTCAGCCGCGCACGCGCCCTTTGATTCTGCACTCCTCTCTGAGCCACTTCACAGAGAGTTGAGCCCCTTCCAGGCCCTTCTCATGCCTGGGGCACAACCGCGTTGACGCGTGCGCGCACTGTGCGCGCGCGCGCCAAAAGCCCTGAAGCAATCTCTAGTACTGCGTCCAGAGAGTTATGCCACCCCTATGCCTCTCCTATGCTGCCAGCCCAAGCGCATGGACGCGCACGTGCAATGTGCGCGCGTGCGCCCCCATTCCACCTCACTTCCCTGCGCGAGCGCGCACCGTGCGCGCACGCGTAGGTGATCGACGCCAACTTTAGAAAGGGCACACTTACCCCTTCATTCTCATTCCACTTTTCCTCCTCCTTCTCACCCCTTCCACCACTCATTCACCCACCTCTACTTCCTCTTCTCAACCACCTTCTACCACATATCTCCGGTGGCCCCACATTAACTCTTCACTCTCCATCAACCCACACTACACCTTCTTCCTCCATATCCTTCTCCATCTCACAAGGTATTATACTAAGCTACCCTCTTAGTCCAATGATCTCTTGTGATTCTTAATCATTTAGTTTCACCATCTTTTAGGTAGCTTCTTTCTCTTTCTTTCTTCTTTCTCTAGCCACTTCTTTGGGATGTCTTTGTTCCCTTCTCTCTTCCAATCCAATTCTTCATGGACATTTGGGTTCCAAACTCACTTGCATGAGTAGATGAGTGGTGTTGCTTAATTTTCTTGCAATCAATATGCACTGTAATCATTAGTAATGAATTATGGAATGTTACATTGCTCTCATTTTCACATAATCGCATACTAATCCAAGGATGCACGCCAAGTGTTCGATGAAAGGCATACTTGAATTTTGGGCTCATTGTGACTAACTTGCCTCTCAACCAATCACTTTTGGGTGCATCCCCACTTTCCCCAATCTATTCATTCACATTTTCTTAACTTGCTTTCCATCTATGGTCCTTAAGGGTGTGTGCTTCTCATGCTTCTTCCTTGCATGCTTAAACTACCCTTGCACCACATGAAAATGATTTACCTTGCTCTTCACACATTATCCTAGTTACATGTTGCAGCTGTCATGTAACAAAGATACCCATATTCTATGGCATAACTTTCCATTGCATAAAGCTCATGTACTTCCACTTCTTTGGGTTTGATATTTTCCCTTTCTTGCTTCCACAGGATGGTCATCAAAAAGAACAAGGGGAAAGGCCCCAAGAAGCCAGCTTCCAATAAAGTGCGCCAAGAACTAACGGCCAAGCCCCTCCTAAAGAAGACCAAGGGCCCCGTTGATGTTCTAGAGAAGGACAACCCTCCTAAGGATTCAAACAAGTTTCCCAACCGTTACTGCGAACTTGTTTACTCAAGAATGATTGAACAAAATTATCATCCGGAACCCCTCCTAGTCTTACCGGCTCACCTCAGTCCGATTGTGATGCCACACATTGACCGGAGGCAATGGAGGTTCCTCTTGAGGCAACCAAAGGAGGCCAATCTCTCATGGGTGGTGGAATTCTACTCCAACTACCACTCACCCCTTCTCACATCAATATTTGTGCGCCGAAAGCAAGTGTCGGTCACAGTGGAAACCATCCGAGAAGTCCTTGGGATTGAACCGTCAACGGATGCATATGACGCCTACCAAGAAGCCTTGGCTACATGCGATGACCGTGCATTCGATTAGAGCGCGATCCTCCGCGTCATTGCTTTACCCGACGCATATTGGATTCGGGGGACCATAAAGCAAAGACCCAAGGGTTTAGATGTCCGCCACCTCA
This sequence comes from Arachis stenosperma, assembly GCF_014773155.1. Lineage (NCBI taxonomy): Eukaryota > Viridiplantae > Streptophyta > Magnoliopsida > Fabales > Fabaceae > Arachis > Arachis stenosperma. Next base: position 59,995,587 of record NC_080378.1, on the reverse strand, counting down.
CTCAAGAAGCCACGGAATGGGCCCAAATTCTAGCTCACTACGTGCTCCCAAGCACACATAGGTCATCCATTACTGCCGAGCTTGCCTTATTGATATGGTGCATCTTAACCGAGAAACCGGTCGACATTTCGCATGCCATCCGCCAATCCATGGGGCGTATTCATGCCAAGGGAAATCTACCATTCCCCGCTTTAGTGACGGCATTAGTTGCGAAAGCCGGCGTCAACCGAGAGGCTAAAGATAGGAGAACCTCAATTCTGGTCGATGGTGATGTTATTCCGACCAAGAGATGCCTCAAGCCTCCGGAAGTCACCAAGGACATTGGACTACCCACACCAACTCGCAACACTACCACTTCATCTATATCACAAAAATCGGCCGCCCAACGCCTTGAGGACCTTCACAAAAAATTGGACCATTATGAGAGGCGTAACCAACGCCGCTATGCTCATGTGAAGAGACTTCTAAGCATAGTCACCCCACCTATGGAGGAACCCGATATCTCCACATCCACCGCAACTTCAAGCGGAGACAGCGATAACATTAGAGATGAGGGACACTCGGGGCTCAACCACCCATTGCGCCTAACCTATAGCACGGAGGACCGTGCTAAGTTTTAAGTGTGGGGAAGTCGACCGACCGATCTCCGTAGGTAACATCTGAATAAATCTGAATAAATTAGGATAAGTTGCATGATTAGGTTTTAGTTGGCACCATTCGCATGAGAAGTTTACTTGGTTGGAACAATGAAATTCTTTCTTATGAAACCAATACTTTGGGGCAACCGTGGCATTGCAAATTTTAAATGCTTTAATGCCAAAATTGCATGAAGAATTATATTTTGGAACATGGGTTTGAGTTAAGAACACAAGCTTGTGAGATTTGAGCCTAATAGTGTGGTTACATCTTATAACCATTTATTCCCCTTCTTGTGTGCATTATTCTCTTTTTATGATTGTAATCCTTGATTTGTTTGATTCCTTATGTCCATTATTTTGTGCATACATGCATTTATATGATTGAGGCCATCATTTCATTAGCTCACTTACCCAAATAGCCTTACCTTTGATCTTCCATTGTTAGCCAATTTGAACCTACGCTTAACCCACTTGTTCTTAATTTAGCACATTACAAGCCTAAAGCGGAAAACAATAAATGTCCTTATTTGGATCTTTGATTAGCTTAGGCTAGTGTGTGTGAGCATCATTCAAGAGTGGAAAAACTTGGGACATTGGTTGGGAAAAAGGGGTGTACATTGTATTTTGTTGAAACTATTGAGAATTGGGTATATACTCATGTATTGATCAAATGTAAAACCTTATGCATTGATGCTCTTGTATATAGAAAAAAAAATGAGAAAAAAAAAGAAAAAGGAAAAAAAAGGAAAAAACAATACGGAAAAGAAAAAAATAGAAAAAGAAAGATAAAAAAAAGAGAAAAAAAAGTAATAAAAAGGGGACAAAATGTCCCAAAGCAAGGTCCAATAAAATTCAATGCATATGTGTTGTGAAATGAAAAGAAATTGCATGAGTATGTGAAAAAGTGAAAAATGGGTAGTTAGGTTAGCTTTGAAATTGTATAGGATGTCATAGGTTAGGTGGGAAGTTTAAGCTTATCAAAGATTCAAATTTCAAGCTCACTTGACCAAATATGCATCCTACCTTGATCCTAGCCCCATTACAACCAAAGAAAAGACCTCATGATATATGTATGCATGCATGAAATATATGTTGATTGTTAGAAGAAGAACAAATCTTGGAAAACATGATTAGGAGAGAATTGAGAGAATCAACCCCAAACACTTGAGCGAATAGAGTGCAAACACTTCCGGTGAGGGTTCGATGCTCAATCCTTTGATTCCCGGCTCTCGCGAGCATTCCTCATGCAAAGTTGTATATATTGCATTTGATGCTTAGAAATTGGCAAGTCCTATGCTTTGACCACCATCGTGTCCCATGAGCTCGCATATGTCATAAGAAGGCTGATTTGTTCCTAACCAAGTAGATAGTAGCACTAGTCATAGTTGCATGCATATAAGTAGGTTGCATTTCATGAGTCTTATACTTTTGCGATCCCTCGGTCTTCTGTGTTTCTTTACATTTCCCTAAGCATGAGGACATGCTAGAATCTAAGTGTGGGGAGGTTGACAAACCCCATTTCGAAGGTTTATCTTGTGCTGATTTCAGGGGTTTTATCGAGGATTCCACACACTTTCTGTATGAAAATACAAGATTTTGCATTCCTTTCCTAGTTTTGCCCCATGAGTGAAAACATGCTTATTTTGCACTAAAATAGATACATTTCTAATCTTCCCTTGATGCCATTCGATGCCGTGACTTGTGTGTTAAGTGATTTCAGGATATAGAGTAGGAATGGACCGGTAGAGAGAAGGAAGACGGGTGCCAAAGGAAGGAAGCATGAGAATTGAGCTTTGGAAATTTTCGCATGGGCGCGTGCGCGCACCTGGCGCGTCCGCACGGATAGAGCAACGTGAAGCTGAGACTAAGAGCCAAGCCACGAGCCGGCTTGAGAAGCGGCTAAGCCATGATCTTCATGGGCGCGCACGCGTACATCACGCCTCCGCGCACATTACAAGACGCCTCGACGGCGCGTGCGCGTACCTTGCGCGTGCGCGCCGGTTCGCGAATATGATTCTTTTAGAAGTCACGTGACTTAGGCGTGGAGGTAGTTAAGAATCCCACTTTTGGGGAAATGCCTTGGCGGGAAAAGCTTAAGAAGACCAAAGGAGCAAGGGTTAAGGACACTTAGTTCATTTTTCTAGAATTAGATATTTTTGGAGGAGAGTTAGTTACACTTTTGGGAGAAGAAGAGGGAGATTCCAAGCTTTCCACTAGGGTTCATCTTCATCCAATTTCTGAACTTTTCAATCACTTTTTGGTGAGATCCATTGCAATTCTCACTCCACTTTGTTCATGTCATAGATTTTCTTCTCCAATTTCAAGTAGTAGTTGTAATTGATCAATTCTCATAGATCTAGAATTTAACTTTGTAATTTTGGATTTCATCAATACCTTGAGGATTTGATTTTCATTGTTACTCTTTGAGACTTGTTGTTAGATCCTTGTGTTGCAATACTTTCAATCCTACTTTTCTTCTCATTTTACTATGAATTTCTTTCTTGCTTGTCACATGTTTGATGAAATGTCAACACTAGTTATGGAGTAGAAATTTCTCACTTGGCATAGGGTTTGGTCATTGGAAGAAGTTGAATAGTTGTATCAATGGTTGATTTGGAATTAGGGATTGCTAGTTGGCTTGGAGTGCACTAAAGCTAGATTCCCATGAGGTGAAGCTAGGACTTGTGACTCAAGTTGATTGTTTTCATTTGATTTTCCTCTATACTTAGGGGATAACTAAATGAAGCAAGGCCTAATTGTTGTCAACATTAAATGGACTATAAGGATAGAATTTCTAATGCCAACCCTAAGCCAAGTCTTTTGATAATTGATTGTTTGTTTCTCATTACTTTGCTAAAACCTTCAAAGAATTCCAACAAGGCTTACTAAATCAATAAGATGCACACTTTAGCAATTCCAAGGGAGAACGACTCGGGAGACTAGTACTCTCGGATATAGATTGTAGATTTGTTTGATGATGGATTTTGCGTCGGTTTAGACTATACTACGATTGATCACTTGATAATTTCTACACCAGCAAAAATTCATTCGTCAGGCACCATGATCTTTAAAAAAGCTCTGTGTGATCTGGGGTCAGGGATAAATCTTATGCCACTCTCTGTAATGGAGAAGCTGGGGATCATTGAGGTACAACCTATCTTGTTCTCATTACAACTGGCAGACAAGTCATTGAGACAAGCCTATGGAATAGTAGAGGACGTGTTAGTAAAGGTTGAAGGCCTTTACATCCCTGCTGATTTCATAATCTTAGACACTAGGAAGGAAGAGGATGAATGCATCATCCTTGGAAGACCTTTCCTAGCCACAGCAAGAGCTGTGATAGATGTCAACAGAGGTGAATTAGTCCTTCAATTGAATGGAGACTACCTTGTGTTTAAGGCACATGGCCATCCCTCTGTAACAAAAGAGAGTAAGCATGAAGAGCTTCTCTCAGTTCAGAGTCAAGAAGAGCCCACACAGTCAAACTCTAAGTTTGGTGTTGTGAGGCCACAACCAAACTCTAAGTTTGGTGTTAAGACCCCATATCCAAACTCTAAGTTTGGTGTTGGCAACTATACAACATTGACCTGATCACCTTGTGGCTCCATGAGAGCCACTGTCAAGCTATTGACATTAAAGAAGCGCTTGTTGGGAGGCAACCCAATTTTATTTATCTAATTTTTATTTTATTTTATTGTTATTTTGTGTTTTATTAGGTACATGTTCATGAGGAGTCACGAAAAAATCATAAAAATTAGAAACAGAGTCAAAAACAGCAGAAGAAAAAAATCGCACCCTGGAGGACGCACAGGCTGGCGTTCAACGCCAGTAAGATGCATCTGGCTGGCGTTCAACGCCAGAACAGAGCACCATTCTGGCGCTGAACGCCAGAAACAAGCAGCATTCTGGCGCTGAACACCAGGAATGTGCCTAAAGAAGAAAAACTGGCGCTGAACGCCAGTAACAAGCATGAAACTGGCGTTCAACGCCAGAAACATGCTTTACATGGGCGTTGAACGCCCAGAATGTGCACCAATGGGCGTTTAAACGCCAGAATGATGCACGAAGGCATTTTACATGCCTATTTAGTGCAGGGATGGAATTCCTTGACACCTCAGGATCTGTGGACCCCACAGGATCACCTCAGGATCTGTGGACCCCACAGGATCCCCACCTAACATATTCCCACCTTACCTCCTAATCCTATTTTTGTGATTTCTCTTCCCCATGTCACACTTCCCAACAACTTCAATCTCTGAATCTCTCTTCCCAATAAACACTCTTTCCCAAAACCCTTCACCAATCACCTCAATTCCTCTTCCCAATTACTCCCTTCACCATTCACATCCATCCCCTCTTCCCCATAAACCCCACCTACCTTCAAAAATTCAAAACCAATTTCCCACCCATTCCCACCCTAAATGGCCGAATACACACCCTCCCCCCTCTCCCTATAAATATCCTTCCATTCTACTTCATTTTCACACAACACAACCCCTTCTTCTTCACCTAGGCCGAACCTACCTCTCTCCCTCTCTACCATATTTTCTTCTTCTTCTTCTTCTCTTCTTTCTTCTCTTGCTCGAGGGCAAGCAATATTTTAAGTTTGGTGTGGTAAAAGCATAAGCTTTTTGTTTTTCCATTACCATCAATGGCACCTAAGGCCGGAGTATCCTCTAGAAAAGGAAAAGGGAAGACAAAAGCTTCCACCTCCGAGTCATGGGAGATGGAAAGATTCATCTCCAAGAGCCATCAAGACCACTTCTATGATGTTGTGGCCAAGAAGAAGGTGATCCCTGAGGTCCCTTTCAAGCTCAAGAAAAATGAGTATCCGGAGATCCGATATGAAGTCCGAAGAAGAGGTTGGGAAGTCTTAACCAACCCCATGCAACAAGTCGGAATCTTAATGGTTCAAGAGTTCTATGCCAATGCATGGATCACTAGGAATCATGATCAAGGTATGAACCCGAGTCCAAAGAATTATCTCACAATGGTTCGGGGGAAATACTTAGATTTTAGTCCGGAAAATGTGAGGTTGGCATTCCACTTGCCCATGATGCAAGAAGATGAACGCCCCTACACTAGAAGGGTCAACTTTGATCAAAGGTTGGACCAAGTCCTTATGGACATTTGTGTGGAAGGAGCTCAATGGAAGAGAGACTCCAAAGGCAAGCCAGTCCAACTAAGAAGACTGGACCTCAAGCCTATAGCTAGAGGATGGTTGGAGTTCATTCAACGCTCCATCATTCCTACTATCAACCGATCTGAAGTTACTGTGGATCGGGCCATCATGATTCATGGCATCATGATTGGAGAGGAAGTAGAAGTTCATGAGGTCATCTCCAATGAAATCTACAAAATAGCCGACAAGCCTTCTCCCATGGCACGGCTAGCTTTTCCTCACCTTATTTGCCATCTATATTACTCAGCTGGAGTTATCATAGAAGGAGACATCCTCATTGAAGAGGATAAGCCCATCACCAAGAAGAGGATGGAGCAAGCAAGAGAGACCCCTCACGGTTCTCAAGAGATGCATGAGGAAGCTCATCATCAAGAAATCCCTGAGATGCCTCAAGGGATGCACTTTCCTCCAAACAACTATTGGGAACAACTCAACACTTCCTTAGAAGATTTGAGCCACAATGTTGAACAATTAAGGGTGGAACATCATGAGCACTCCATCATTCTCCAAGAAATAAGAGAAGATCAAAGAGCAATGAGGGAGGAGCAACAAAGGCAAGGAAGGGACATAGAAGAGCTTAAGGACATTGTTGGACCTTCAAGAAGAAGACGCCACTAAAGGTGGATTCATTCCTTGTTCTCTATTTCTTTCTGTTTTTCGGTTTTTAATGTGTGTTTATCTATGTTTTGTGTCTTTATTTCATGATCATTAGTATGTAACCATGCCTTAAAGCTATGAATAAAATCCATTAATCCTTTACCACTCTTAAATGAAAAATGTTTTAATTCAAAAGAACAAGAAGTACATGAATTTCGAATTTATCCTTGAATATAATTTAATTATATTGATGTGGTGACAATACTTTTGTTTTCTGAATGAATGCTTGAACAGTGCATATGTCTTTTGATCTTGTTGTTTATGAATGTTAAAATTGTTGGTTCTTGAAAGAATGATGAACAAAGAGAAATGTTATTGATGATCTGAAAAACCATGAAATTGATTCTTGAAGCAAGAAAAAGTAGTGAATAGCAAAACTTGCGAAAAAAAAAATTGGCGAAAAAAATAGAAAGAAAAAGAAAAAGCAAGCAGAAAAAGCCAATAGCCCTTAAAACCAAAAGGCAAGGGTAAAAAGGATCCAAGGCTTTGAGCATCAATGGATAGGAGGGCCTAAGGAAATAAAATCCAGGCCTAAGCGGCTAAACCAAGCTGTCCCTAACCATGTGCTTGTGTCATGAAGGTCCAAGTGAAAAGCTTGAGACTGAGTGGTTAAAGTGGTGATCCAAAGCAAAAAGAGTGTGCTTAAGAGCTCTGGACACCACTAACTGGGGACTCTAGCAAAGTTGAGTCACAATCTGAAAAGGTTCACCCAGTTATGTGTCTGTGGCATTTATGTATCCGGTGGTAATACTGGAAAACAAAGTGCTTAGGGCCACGGCCAAGACTCATAAGTAGCTGTGTTCAAGAATCAACATGCTTAACTAGGAAAGTCAATAACACTATCCAAAATTCTAAGTTCCTAAGAGACGCCAATCACTCTAAACTTCAAAGGAAAAAGTGAGATGCCAAAACTGTTCAGAAGCAAAAAGCTACAAGTCCCGCTCATCTAATTATAATTAATATTCATTGATATTCTGGAATTTATAGTATATTCTCTTCTTTTTATCCTATTTGATTTTCAGTTGCTTGGGGACAAGCAACAGTTTAAGTTTGGTGTTGTGATGAGCGGATAATTTATACGCTTTTTGGCATTGTTTTTAGGTAGTTTTTAGCAAGTTTAAGCTACTTTTAGGGATGTTTTCATTAGTTTTTATGTTAAATTCACATTTCTGGACTTTACTATGAGTTTGTGTGTTTTTCTGTGATTTCAGGTAAATTCTGGCTGAAATTGAGGGACTTGAGCAAAACTCTGAAAAAGGCTGACAAAAGGACTGCTGATGCTGTTGGAATCTGACCTCCCTGCACTCAAAATGGATTTTCTGGAGCTACAGAACTCTAATTGGCACGCTCTCAACGGCGTTGGAAATTAGACATCCAGAGCTTTCCAACAATATATAATAGTCCATACTTCATTCGGAAATTGACGACGTAACTTGGCGTTGAACGCCAAGTACATGCTGCTGTCTGGAGTTAAACGCCAGAAAAACGTCATGATCCGGAGTTGAACGCCCAAAACACGTCATAACTCGGAATTCAACTCCAAGAGGAGCCTCAGCTCGTGGATTGATCAAGCTCAGCCCAAACATACACCAAGTGGGCCCCGGAAGTGGATTTATGCATCAATTACTTACTCACGTAAACCCTAGGAGCTAGTTTATTATAAATAGAACATTTAACTATTGTATTAGACATCTTTGGTCTCAGTTTTGTTTTATTCTTCATCCTAAGAGGCTATTGATCACGTTTTGGGGGCTGGCCATTCGGCCATGCCTGACCCTTTTACTTATGTATTTTCAACGGTGGAGTTTCTGCACACCATAGATTAAGGGTGTGGAGCTCTACTGTACCTCAAGTATTAATGCAATTCTATTTTCTTCCATTCAATTCAACTTGTTCTTATTCCAAGATATTCATTCGCACCCAAGAACATGATGAATGTGATGATTATGTGACGCTCATCATCATTCTCACCCATGAATGCGCGTGATTGACAACCACCTCCGTTCTACATGCAACCGAGCTTGAATGTGTATCTCTTAGATTCCCCAACAGAATCTTCGTGGTATAAGCTAGATAGATGGCGGCATTCATGAGGATCCGGAAAGTCTAACCTTGTCTGTGGTATTCCCAGTAGGATCCTGGGAATCCGGAAAGTCTAACCTTGTCAGTGGTATTCCGAGTAGGATCCTGGGAATCCGGAAAGTCTAACCTTGTCTGTGGTATTCCGAGTAGGATTCCGGTAATGAATGACTGTGACGTGCTTCAGACTCGCAAGTGCTGGGTGTTAGTGACAGACGCAAAAGAATCAAGGGATTCTATTCCAGTAGGAGCGGGAACCAACCAGTGATTAGCCGTGCTGTGACAGAGCGCGTGAGCGTAGTTTTCACTGCGAGGATGGGATGTAGCCTTCGGCCAGTGTGATGCCTCCAGACGATTAGCCATGCGAGTGATAGCGCAGAGGACCATTTTCCAGAGAGGATACAAAGTAGCCATCGTCGAACGGTGAACCCCTATACACAGCTTGCCATGGAAAGGAGTAAGAAGGATTGAGTTGAAGCAGTAGGAAAGCAGGCGTTCTCGAGCCATACAGTATCTCCATTCGCCTATCTGAAATTCCCACTATTGATTTACATAAGTATTCTATCCCTTTTATTATTTCTATTTTATTATTAATTTTCGAAACCATAAACAAATTTAATCTGCCTAACTGAGATTTACAAGGTGACCATAGCTTGCTTCATACCAACAATCTCTGTGGGATCGACCCTTACTCACGTAAGGTTTATTACTTGGACGACCCAGTACACTTGCTAGTTAGTTGAACGGCATTGTGTCCACTCGTGCCAATTTCAAATTCCATAAAAGTACAAGGAGTACAACTTAAAGAATATGGATCACAATTTCGTCCACCACTCTTCATCCTTGACAACCTCTGCACATCTTTCCACCGTTTTGCCTATGAGGTCGCTGAATATCTTGTTCATTAACCTTTGGTACGTGGCCCCTGCGTTCTTCAGGCCAAACGGCATTACTTTGTAGCAGTATATTCCTCCCGGCATTATGAACGATGCCTTCTCTTCATCTGGCCGGTGCATTGGAATTTGATTATAGCCAGAATAAGCATCCATAAATCTCAGATACTGATATCCCGCTACCGCGTCGATGAGCGCATCAATATTGGGTAGGGGGTAGCAGTCTTTAGGGCATGCTTTATTGAGGTCAGAATAATCCACACACATCCTCCATTTTCCATTGTGCTTTTTTACCAGAACTACATTCGACAACCAGGTCGAGTAGTCGAGTTCTCGAATAAATCCTGCTTCGAGGAGGCTAGCTGTCTGCTTGGCCACCTCCTCTGCTCGCTCTTGCGACATTTTCCTTCTCCTTTGAGCTACCGGTCTGGCCTCCGCCCACACGGTCAAGTGATGTGACATGAGTTGGAGGTCTATCCCCGGTATGTCGGCTGGCGTCCATGCAAATAGGTCGCCGTTAGCCCTGATCATTTCCATTAGAGGTTCCTTCAGGTCATGTGGGAGGTTTCTATTCACGAAGGTGTCCTTCTCCTCAATGTCCCCGACTCTAAACCTCTCTAAGTTCCCTTTCAGCTCGGGTCTCGGCTTGTCACCAATTCTAGAGTCCAAGTCGGCGAGGAACATCCCTGATGCCTCTTTAGATTTCTTCCTTAAGAAGAGGCTGGCATTGTCGCAAGCAATTGCCGTTTCCAAGTCTCCTTTTATGGATCCCACGGATCCGTCAACAGCGATGAACTTCATTATCAACATCTTTGTGCTGATCACTGCTCCGAGGTCATTGATAGTCTTTCTCCCAAGGATGACGTTGTAGGCCGTGGAGTCTCACAGGACCACGAACTTGGCCATTACCGACCTTTGCCCTTGTCTTGACCCTACAGATATTGGTAAGGAGATTATCCCATCTGGCTTGATGAAGTGGTCGCCCAAACCTACAACACCGTGCTGGTGCGTCTTTAAATCGGCATTTCGTAGGCCCAAGGCATCGAACACATTGCGGAACATGATATTCGAGTCAGCCCTGGTGTCCAGGAGGATCCGCTTGATGAGGCCGGTTCCCACTCTGGCCGTGATTACCATGGGAGGGTTTTTCATGGCTTCATCGAACCATCGGTCCTCTGGACCGAATGAGATGGGTGAGGGCCTCTTGGAGCTTTGCGCAGAGGATGAGGAAACCGCCAGGACCTTGGCGTCTTTCTTGTGTGCCGATCTTGACCTTGGAGGTGCGTCTCTTGCCGTTACCATGTTCACTATGGTAAGTCCATGCTCGTTGTCCTCCGGCTCGTGACGTCGCTTCACCGCGCGGGTCTTGTCCTCTCCCTCGCGGTCGCGATCTTGCCTCCTTGGCTCCCTGATGAGATGGGAGAATTTAGCCAGTTTTCCATCCCGAATCACCTGTTCCAGTACGTCCTTCAGGACGAAGAAATCCTGTGTCTTGTGTCCATAGCCTTTGTGATAATCACAATAGAGGCGCTTGTTTCCCCCGGTCCAGTCCTTCAGAGGTCGGGGCTTCGACAAAATTTCTTTCTCGGCAATCTGTTGATAAACTTCTATGATGGAGACGGTGAGGGGGGTGTAATTGGTGAACTTCCCGACTTGAGGAAACAGCCTTAGTGTCTTGCTCGGACCGCCATTTTTGGCATGTTCCTTCTGTCTTTCTCTGCTACCGTGCTGCTGGGTTTGATTGTAGGAGGGCTGTCGCTTGTTGGCAGCCACGACCTAGCTGACTTCTTCATCGTTAATGTATTCCATGGGTACACTTTGGATCTCCTGCATTGTCCACACCGGCTTCGTGATGAGGTGCTTCCTAAAATCCTCATTCAGAAGTCTGTTCGTCAAGCACAGGCTGGCCACCAAATCGGTTAGGTCGTCTATTTTCAAACACTCATCGTTAGATCGGTCCAAGTATTTTTTGGTCGACTCACCGTGCCTTTGTGTCACCCCGAGTAAGTTTATCGGGTGTTTTGCCTTCGCGATTCGGGTAGTGAATTTGGCCAAGAAGGCACGCTGATGTCCGAGAACCTAGCGATAGAACCTTGCAGGAGGCTATTAAACCACCGTATTGTTGGTCCAGCCAGGGTGACCGGGAAAGCGCTGCACCTGACTTCGTCACCTACCCCCTCCAAATTCATTCTGGCCTCGAAGGCTGTTAGATGTTCCTGTTGGTCTTGAGTTCCATCATACCTCATGTCCGTCGGCTTATCAAAGTGCTTTGGTAGCCGGACCTCGAGGATGGAATGGTGGAAAGGGGTTGCTCCTATAATCACAGGTCGTCGTGCTTTCCTCGTTCTTTCTCTGTCATCTTCCTAATCTCGTCTCGCGGCGCGAGTTCCCCTAGGTTGGGCGTAGATGAAGGGGTCATGTCGTCTTCTTGGGTGTTCTTGGTCTTTCCGGCTACTTTTCAATTCCAACCTTGAGGTGGGAGTGCGCTGGGAGCGGCTTCTGTGAGAGGTTCTTCCCCAGCTCTCGGGAGACGGGGAGTAGATGGGATTGGAAGTTTGTTGACAGTGCTCCTGATCTGCCAGCTGGTGCTCCTGATCTGCCAGCTGGTGCTCCAGGTTCTGCACCCTATGGCACAGTTCCTGCATTATCCTGGCGCTATCACCACTAGTTCCCCCAAAGGGGCGTCTTTCTTGTGCTCTTGAATGTGGCTCGGTACGTCACGGGGGGGACCTCTGCCGCTCTTGGGGAGAATCGACGGAGGCTGCCCCTCAAGGCCCGCTCTGCGGCCATGGTCCCTGGACCTTGTACGATGTCCATTTAGGCGGTCCCCACAGACGGTGCCAATGTTCGATAGCTCGGGTACCGGACGGTTCGGAGGGATCCTCGAGTTGATAGGTGGGGTGTAACCTGGAACCGGGTCGCAAGGGTGAAGCTGGAGTAGCCGACGTCCCGAGCTCCTGATGTGGAGGGGGTGTCACTGAAGAGAGAACTTTTGCGTGGTCTAGATTTCAAAATAAATTTCCGTTGCAAGTATAGCTTCTAAACCAACAAAAGTCCCTTCTTACAAACGTTTTGGTTGTCACAAGTAACAAACCCCTTTAAAATTGATAACCGAAGTAGTCGTCTTCTCAAGGAATTGCAGGGAGGTATATTCTTATTATTGGTTATGCAAAGGTATATTTTGGGGTTTTCAAAAGGGTTGAACAAGTAATGTAAAATAACAAGTCGTCAAAATAATAACTAGTAAAGCTCTTGGCAAGGTATGAGAACTAGAAGTCCTATCCCAGTTATCCTTATCAATTGTGATGAGAATTAGATTTTTCTCCCACTAAGTCAACCTCTAACTATGAAGGTAAGTTAAGTGGATGAATTAATTTTAATTCCTGAAGTCCTAGTCTTTCCTTGGGAAAGGCTAGAGTTAGTGGAACTCGAATTAATTCTTGAAGAATTCCAATTTTCAGTCAACAATGAGTTTGATAACTCAAGAGTCACCAATCAATCAACCAGAGCCAAAAGGTACAAAAATCTAAATTATTTATATCATAAATAAAAGAAACAAATCATAGATCTGAAAATACCTCAAATTATATTAACCAAAGAAAATCATAACATGAATGGTCATTAAACAAATAAAAGAGAAAATAAATAAATAAGAACATTGAACCTGAGATGAAGAAGAAATATTCCTAATTTCTAAAAATCCTAATCCTAATCCTAAGAGAGAGGAGAGAGCCTCTCTCTCTAAAAACTACATCTAAATTATGAAAAGTGTGTTATGAGTCTTCCCTTTTAATTTCTCCACTTTGCAGCCTTTAATCTGTGTTTTCTGGGCATGAAACTGGGCCGGAAATAGCCCAGGATTCGCTGGAAACGAATTCTGCCAAGCTGATTTTCGCAGATGCGACGCGTCCGCGTGGAGCACCTGTTCGCGTCACCTAACTGTACGGCCACTATAGCGAATTATATATTAAATCGAAGCCCCGAACGTTGGCTTTTTAACGCAACTGGAATCGCATCGTTTGGACCTCTGTAGCTCAAGTTATGGCAGTTTTAGTGCAAGAGGGTGAGGCTGACAGCTTTGCAGTTCCTTCAACTTCTTGTATTCCTTCCACTTTTGCATGCTTCCTTTTCATCCTCTAAGCCATTCCTGCCCTGTAATCCCTGAAATCACTTAACACACATATCAAGGCATCTAATGGTAATAAGAGAAGATTAAATAAAAGAAAATAAAATCCAAAGAAACATGTTTTCAATCATTGAACAAATTCTGGGAAGGAATTGTAAAATATGCAAATCATATGAATAAATGTATGAAAGATTGATAAAATCCACTCAATTAAGCACAAGATAAACCATAATTTAGTGGTTTATCAGTCACCTGCAAAGACACTCCGACGCTCTAGTCAGTTGCGTGTGCAGGCGAAAAAGGGATAAAGGGATATATGTCGTACCTCGGGGGAGGGATAGGACCCTCCCCATATATATCGTGTCAGAAGTGGGCCCCGCTAGGGCAAACCCACCTTCCTCGAAGCTTCCTCATACAGCTGTAGCGGGGAGCCAAGGACACATGTCCGGGTCGTTGGTTGAGCTGCTCGTACCCGACCGTTCGGGTCGGGTGATCAATGGGTCGGGTCGGCCCGCAAACGGTCTGGGCAGGCCGTAACAGAAAGCAATCAAGTGGATGGATTTATAGAATATTGATGCATGTAGTTATTTTGGCTGGCATAGTTTTCCTATCCTCTTTAGAGGTTTTTCGGATTCGAGCCTCATTTTTAACTTTGATAAATAAAAAAGAGTGGCTATACTTTGAGCCGCAAATGATGTCATAACACGTGGCATAGATGAGTCGAGTACAACAACGTCGCTATCTCGTCGAGAAAGAAATAATTAAAGGTAATCGCGGTAACTTTCGTGAGCCCACACATTCAATGCCGCAAACGACCTCCCCTGCTCCTCCTTGAAACGAAGCCTACGACCAAGTTCCCACCGAATGCTGCAACGAAGGGGCTTCCAGTGACCCAGCAAATGTGGAGCCCGGTAGTGGTTTGCGAGATGGACTCGGCAAATGTCCTTGTACTGATTTAGAGTTGGATGTCGCCTGAGGTTCAAGCTAAAATGATAGTGTTGCAATGAGCTTGAGCAAGGTGGGATCTCGGATGTGTGCTTTGTGTTGGTCTCTAGAGAAGCTAATTGGACTGTGAGTTTCCTGGCAAAGCATGGTGAAAAAGAAGAGGTGTGGTCGGAGCCCACCACTCGTCTCCAGCAGGTTCTGCTAAACAACGAAGCCTAACTTCCTTCTTCTATTCTCTCTATTTTTCTTTCTTTTATCTGTTTCTTTTGTTTTCTTTTTTTTTTTTCTTGTGTACAATAAAAAAAATGTTTAATACTCTTGTTTATTGATCGAAATCTGCACTTTCATTAACCAATTTACCATTGTCAAATGGGTTTAAAACTTCAAATTTTTCGGTCTTCTCCTCTATGTCCTGCCACATGTTGTAATGAGATTGAATTTCCGTCCTAGCACCTTAGTCACCGATTTTCTATGTCTACCAGAGACATCACCAATATGTTTGCTCGAATAGAATAAATGCAAATCCATGATATAGATGTGATGCCCAAAGTATGGATTTTGTTGAGTATCATTATTATTGGATTGAAGAAATAGATCAGAATTTTCATTGTGATGAATGCAACATCAATTTGGATTGAACGATGGAAAGTTTGAAAAGTCTGATATATGGTTAAAAGATGGTGATGCATAGTTTAATATTTTAATTTGCTAATAATATATCAAATTGATAAATATAAATATTACTAAAAAGTTTATTAGTCGTAAAATTTAACTAATTTAAAGGTCAAAAATTAATTATTTGGTAAAAAATTTTAACTTGAGATTATTAACTTACAGCTTATAAATATGCAAGTTGATAATACTACAAGTTGTCATATTTATTACCTAATTTTACTATCTATGAATTAGTATAAATAGGTGATTTGATTAGTTTAGTTTAGTATAATGGAAGTAATAATGTTATGTCTTCACATATATTTTGTGTAGCAAATCATTAATCATTCTTTTAGTTAGAGAAAATTAGTTTTATACTCTTGGTATCTTCTTTTCCATATTTGAGTTGAGTGTTTACACTATTTAATTTGATATTTTGGATATAATTTTTGGGTAGAGTATCACAAATTTTCAATTTATATCTGTGTGTGTGTCAGAAATTTAATTTGAGTAGAGTGGTTATTCGTTTATAATCTCTTTAGAAGGAATTTGGTTACGATAGAGTAGTGTTACTAATTATCATTTTGTATTTAGTTAGAATTTTTTTTTGTCTAATGTATTTTTCAATTCGACAAATTAAGAATTAATTTGTTATGAATTTGAACTCCACAACGAACCAAAAAACTGACTACTCAACCAATCCAAATTACTTAGTATCTCATTATATATTATGTTTTTTTAATAAAATATTTAGTGTTTTTTGTGTTAATTTTACGATAATATTCAAACGCTTATTTTGAACAGATAATTTGTGGAGTGGTTAGATGTTTATGGTTGAAAAAAAATTGATTCCAAGTTTACAGTGTACAAAGAGGATCATATGATCATTATAAATTGATTACATTATTTAAAAAAAAATTTAGAGTTTACAAAATTATAAAATAATAAAATAAAGAATTATTATTATTAAATTTATAACTTCTATCGTATGTAAATCTCTTACTTTGATTTAAAAGCAATTAAAAACTTATTTTTTTTTATTTTTACCAATTTTTTATTTTAAAAGCGCTTGATTTTATGACTCCAATCGATAAAATTTTGTTATAAATGTGCGTTGTGTTGAGGGTCTCAATTTGAGAATGAAATTATTAATTTGAAAGAGTAGTAAAAAATTATTTCCCAAAATTCCTTGTATCAAGATGGCTAGAGATGGTGTTTGTATGTTCTTGCTTGGTCTACGTAGAGGGTCAAATTTAAGATATTAAGCAATAATTTTTACATGAAAATCTCATTTAAGAGAGATAGAGATGATGTTACGTATTTAACTATCAAAACAAAATCCAAATAAGATCTAGGCCTTTTATTTAAATTATAAAAAAAACTTATTAATATGTGTTAAAAGAGGATATTTTGATATTTTAGAATTAAGAATAAAATAATAATTTTATCATGTTTAAAGATCTGAATATTAAAAGAATTATATTATATTAGTCTTGGATATCAAAGACACTAATAGTTTGTCTCAAAATTAATGGTACTAAAATGACAGCACTCATAAGGCTTATTAAACTAAGTTAAGACATTAAAAAGTCTATGAGTACTCTTTAAATTTAGCATTAGTTTTTGAAATTATTTAATCTATATTTCAGTTTGATTTGTTATTAAGATTTGTCAAAAACTTGTTTCAATTTTAATTTGTTTAGTAATAGTTTTAAGAGTTTAAATTTTAAATTAAATCTGACCTAATTTAATAAGATCAAATCAAATTTAAATTGGTTAATATATTTTTAGTATTTTAAATTTAAATCAAATCTGATTTAAATTTAGTTAGAATTAATTTTGAAGTCATATCTTTTGTTTAATTTCAGATTTCATAGTTTTATTTTAGGAAGATTTGACCAATTTTTAGACTCATCAATCAAAGGTTTATTTAAACAAGTTTGTAAGTTTTTGTATAATTTTTGGTGAATAAATTTTATGGGTGCTATTATGCACATTTTTCAATATGTATTTAAGTCAAATGAGTGATTTATTTTGCTTGTTACATGAAGAAATTTAAGGATTCAGCTTAAAGTGATTTTAAGTGTTAATTTTTTAAATTTAATCCCTTTAATCTAGGTTGTTAAGAACAGGTTTTTTGAAAGTCTAGTAAAAAAAACCTTTATCTATCTTTTTATTTTATTTCTTTTGTTATTCGTTCCATTATGATAAGAAAAAAATATAACGAATAACAAAAGGCAGCGAAAAATAAAAATGATAGATAAAGATTTTTTCTACTAGACCTTCAAAAACTTGTCTTTAATAACCTAAATCAAAGGGATAAAATTAAAAGAACTAACACTAAGAATTACCTTAGGTATCCCTCAATTTCTTTATGCATCAAGTAAAGCAAATCACCTACCTCACTTAAATACGCATTGAAAAATTTGCATAATAATACTCATAAAATTTATTCACCAAAAACTGTATAAAATATCTTACAAACTTGTTTAAATAAACTCCTAATTGATCAGTATAAAAATGGGCTAAATCTTCCTACCATAAAACTATGAAATATGAAATTAAACAAAAGATATGACTCTAAAATTAACTATAGCTAAATTTAAATCAGATTTTATTTAAATTTAAAATTCTAAAGATATGTCAACCAATTTAAATCAGATATGATCTCATTTGATTAGATCAAATTTGATTTAAATTTTAAACTCTTAAAACTACTACTAAACAAATCTCTCAAAAAAAAAAAGAATTCTTAGAAGACTAAATTTTATTTTGCTCCAAAAAAAATTGTTGTAGGTTTAGAAATCAAGAAAAAATTGGGTACTTTTTGGGAGATAAAAATAATAAATTTTTTCACATTCGAAATCTTGTGAGAAGGAAATTCAACAAGATTCATAGCTTATTTATCAATGATAGAACTTAGATTACAAAGGCAACAATCTTTCAAATAGCAGCAAGAGCGTTCTACTATGAATGTTGTGTTGGACAGCATAAGTGAGTGCACCTTCCCTTCCCTTCCCTATGAAGCTTGTGATACTTTGATAACTCCTGTAAATGTTGAAGAGGTAAAGTCAGCTTTGTTCAATATGAGTTTTTTAAGGCTCTAAGACGTGATGGATTCCAAGCCATCTTCTTCAAAAAATATTGGAGTATAGTGAGAAAGCATGTCCCGTCTTTGGTTAATAGTACTTTTTTGGATGCTCCCATTAATTCTTTAATTTTGGAAATTTTTATTAACTTAATTCCGAAACTTAATGCTTCACCTAGTTTGAAAGAGTTCAGACCCATTAGTTTATGCAATGTGATTTATAAGATTATTACCAAGATCTTGGTTCATAGACTACACTCCTTAACTGATATTGTTGGCCCTTTACAAAGGATTTTATTCCGGAAAGAGGAACCACAAATAACATCATTGTCGCTCAAGAGGTATTGTATTTTGTTTGGTAGGTCGTGTACCGGACGGTTCGGGGTGATCCTAGTGTGAATAGGTCGGACGTGGCCTGGAATAGGTCGCGAGGGTGAAATGAAGAACCGACGTTCCGAGCTTTCGAAAAGAGAGGGGAGGTGTCACCTGCAATGACACTCCAACGTTCAAGTCAATTGAGTGTGCAGGCGAAGAAGGGGGGTAAGGTAGAATGTGACGTAGCTTGGGAGAAGGGCAGGTCCTTCCTCATTTATACCGTGTCAGAGGTGGGCCCTTCAAGGACAGGCCAACTTTCCTCGAAGCTTCCTCACAGCTGTAGTGGAGAGCTGTCAAAGACGCGTGTCCGAATCGCATAGTGATGCCAGGGCATCTAGGCCAGTTTCACTGACCTTTTCTTCATTGTTTTAGGGTAGTTTCATGCATTTTCTTAGTGAATAAGACAAGTTTTGGATGAAATTACACTTACACCTTGATTCAAGCAACTTTTGTGAACTTTGCATAATTTCATGAGTATTTTGCTAGAATTGCATGATAAATTGATGATGCATAATCTCATGACTTTGGCTAGAACTTTGAATGCACTTTAATTGCTTGTTTTCAGGGCAAAGAAAGCAAGGAAGAACCACGTTAGTATTCACGTTAACCTAGTTAACGTGAACACTAACGTGGAATGGTAAAGCTTGCAACGTTAATGAGAAAAGTGATCACAAATAACGCCTGCGAAGCCATCCAAAGCTCACGTTACTTGCCACGTTAACTAAGTTAACGTGGTAGTTAACGTAGAAGAAAAAGAAACTCCAACGGTAAGAGAAAACGTGAACACCACTAACATTGGAGAACTTGGCAATGATCTACGTTAAGAGTCACGTTAACTTAGTTAACGTGAACTCTAACGTGGAAGAGGAAAACAAAAGCCAACGTTAGTGACACTCACTTTTGTCACTAACGTTGGACCAACTAGCATTGCCTACGTTAACTTTCACGTTAAGACTATTAACGTGAAAGTTAACGTGGAGTTGAAATTAAAGAGCCAACGTTAGTGGCACTCACTTTTGTCACTAACGTTGGAAGATGGCATCACTACTACGTTAAGAGCCACGTTAACTTAGTTAACGTGAGTTCCAACGTAGAAAATGTGGCATTTGGAGCATTAGTGACAAAGGTGAGTGTCACTAACGCTCTCGAAGGTGGATCACACCTACGTTAAGAGTCACGTTAGCTATATTAATGTGGACTCTAACGTAGGAACAAAGGGGTACTAGGCAACGTTAATGGGAAAAGTGATTCCCATTAACGTTCGCGAAGGGGTATAAGCCAACGTTATTGGGAAAAGTGAGTCCCAATAACGTTGGCCAAACATTGAAAAGGCAACGTTAGTGGTCACGTTAAGACCACTAACGTTAGATTTAACGTGGATATATGAGGTTGAAACGTTAGTTGAAAAAGTGAATGCCACTAACGTTCTCGAACCCACAATGGCAATCAACGTTAAATCTTACTAAATACCCAAAGCCTAATTCATATTTCTCTACAAGTTGGGCCCACTAAAGATGAGAACTGCTTCAACTCAAGATCCAAATCCCACATCCAAGACTTCAAGAACTCACTAGAAGATTAAGAGGAGTAGTATATATAGGAGTAGTTTTGAACCATAGAGAAGCTTGGCACATTGGGGAACTACTCTCTATAGATTTACTTTTCTGTACTTTTAGCATGGATTCTTCTTTTCTGCCATTTTTCATTTCTAGAGCTATGAACAACTAAACCCCTTTCATTGGGTTAGAGAGCTCTGTTGTAATTTGATGGATCAATTATAGTTTTCATTCTTCTTCTTCTTTCTTTTCTCTTGATCTTACTAGAAAACTTTCGATCTTAATGCAATTGGTTAGTTGTCTTGGAAAAGAAACTCTCCATAATTGGATCTCCTTTGAGCCTTGGAAAAGGGATGAGGAGATCATGCTAGAAATGCTTTCTCATGTTGGACCAAATTGGGGTTTGGGTGGATATAGTGACATGTAATCCTCCCAACACTTTGATTTGGAAATACATGTGGTATAATCAGTGACCACACTTTATCTCTTCCCATGAGAAATTAAATCAAGGAATTGGGCAATTGTTCAAGCTTAGAGAGATTGGATTACGAATGAATTGGGATCCAATCACTTAAGATTGTCAAGGAGATTAATGAATGCATTGATTGAGGAAGAGATGAGAATGAACTTGATCTGGAGAATGCAACATCTCTTGAACCCACTGATTTCTCCATTTCTGATCTTACCCATTCTCTTTGCTTTCTGCCATTTAATTTCATGCTCATTACCCCAAATCCCCATTTAAGATTCTGCACTTTAATTTCTGTTATTTACTTTCCAGTTATTTAAATTTCTGCATCTCAATATAAATTCTGTTTAGCTCAACTAGCACATTCTTCTAACTAAAGTTGCTTGACCAATCAATCCTTGTGGGATTTGACCTCACTCTATTGTGAGTTTTACTTGATGACAATTCGGTATACTTGCCGAAGGAAAATTTGTTGAGAGACAAGTTTTCATGCATCAAGTTTATGGCGTCGTTGCTGGGGATTGATTTTGAATCAACAATGATTAAGTTTGAAGATCACTAGATTGAGCATTTTTCTTTTTGTTTAGTTTATTCAGTTAATTTCTTTTAGTTTATTTTAATTTCTTCCTCACCCCTGTACCCTTTTAATTTTCTGTTCTTTCTTTCTTTATTTGATTACAATTCTGTTCACTAACCCACTAACTGTTTGATAATTTGCATCACTCACACTAACAATTACTCTAACAAGAATAATTTCTTCATTTTATCTCTTATTGTGCAATCTGTTTGTTGTATGACAGGGAGAAGAGAAGGAGTTTCAACATCCTTTGATTCAGAACCTGAAAGAACCCTTTGGAGACTAAGAAGGGAAGCAAGAGGGAAAAAGGATTATTGGTGCTGAAGCAGAAGAGGAAGAGTATTTTGAACCCAACATGGAAGAGAATTTGGAGAACAATCATGAAAAAGAAGCTCATAATCATGTCAGAGAATGCCATGCAAACCGGGCTGGGCAAGAAAGGAGAGTTTTAGGATCTTATATCAATCCTAATCCAAGAAACTGTGGAAGCAGCATTTAGAAGCCCACCATACATGCCAACAATTTCGAGCTAAAACCCCAGCTCATCACTCTTGTGCAGAATAATTGCTCATTTGGAGGAGGTGCTCAAGAAGATCCTAATCAACATTTAACCACCTTCCTAAGGATTTGTGACATGGTGAAGTCCAATGAAGTCCATCCAGATGTCTATAGGTTGCTCTTGTTCCCTTTTTCACTCAGTGACAAGGCATCCAAATGGCTTGAATCCTTCCCAAAGGAGAGCTTAACTAATTGGGAAGAAGTAGTGAACAAGTTTTTGGCAAGATTTTACCCTCCTCAAAGGATCAATAGGCTAAGAACTGAGGTGCAAACCTTTAGACAACAAGATGGTGAGACACTTTATGAAGCATGGGAGAGATTCAAAAACCTAACAAGAAGATGCCCACCAGAGATGTTTAATGAGTGGGTTCAACTTCACATCTTCTATGAAGGTCTTTCATATGAGTCAAAGAAGGCTGTGGACCATTCATCAAGAGGCTCTCTAAACAAGAAGAAAACCATTGAAGAAGCCATAAATGTCATTGAAACAGTTGCTGAAAATGACTACTTCTATGCCTCCGAAAGAAGTAACACCAGAGGAGTAATGGAGCTGAACCACATGGATGCATTGTTAGCTCAAAACAAGATGATCCCCAAGCAGCTAGAAGATCTTACTAAGAAGGGAGAGGAAAACCAAGTTGCAGCAGCCATCACCTCATCATCAGCTCAAGAAGGAGTAAACATAGGAGAAGAAGGTGACTGAGAGCAAGCCAATTATGTTGGAAATTTATCTAGACAAGTCCATGATCCATACTCCAAAACTTACAACTCTGGATGGAGAAATCACCCCAACTTTGGATGGGGAAACCAACAAGACCAAGGGCAAGACCAGAGATGCCACAACCTCAACTCCAACAACAATGCAACTCATCAAAACACCTCACAGAGATATTAACAACATCCATCTAACCAACCTTCTCAACCACCTAATCTCAACCCACCATCTTTAACAAATGATAGGCTCTCTAAGATTGAGGCTCTACTTGAAAACTTATGCAGAGATGTCCAAGATAACAAAGTGTTTAAGGGAGAAGTGCGAGCCAATATCAAGAACCAAGGGGAAAACATCAAGAGATTGGTGTCCCAAGTAGGGTATTTATCTCAACAAATTCCCAAACCCACTAATGGATTCCCCAGTGATACAGAGAATAATCCAAGAGGAGAAACAAAGAAGGTGAGATGGGAAGAATGCAAAATGATAACCACAAGTGATGAGGGGAGTATGAATGGAGTAGAACACCTCCAAAATAACCAAAAGGAAAGCCAGGAGGAAGGAAGCTATACAACTCAACCTACATCCAAGGAAGAGCTAAAGAAGAAGGAGGTGTTGAACCCATATGCACCTTTTCCCCACAGGCTTAAAGGTGGTGTAGCAGGGAGAATGTACTCAAGGTTCCTTAATATGTTTGCATCTCTTGATGTAAATATACCATTTATTAAAGATCTCCAGCAAATGCCTTTCTACATCAAGTATATAAAGGAGCTACTAGCAAGAAAAAGTCCATCGAAGGGTGGACAAACAATAAAGATGAATAGGGATTGCAGTGCTTTCATTCAACTAAGGCCACCCACAAAGAAGGAGGATTCAGGGAGTTTCCACATTCCTTGTGCCATAGGAGAAATAGTGATTGACAAGGGGCTTTGTGACTTGGGAGCAAGCATCAACTTAATGCCTCT
This sequence comes from Arachis stenosperma, assembly GCF_014773155.1. Lineage (NCBI taxonomy): Eukaryota > Viridiplantae > Streptophyta > Magnoliopsida > Fabales > Fabaceae > Arachis > Arachis stenosperma. Next base: position 59,972,113 of record NC_080378.1, on the reverse strand, counting down.
CTCCCTCATGAAGAAGCTCCAAATTAATGAACTAACTCCTACTGATGTAATTATCAGATTGGCTGACAAAACTCAAAAACAAGCAATAAGAGTGGTTGAAAATGTGCTAGTTAAGGTTGGGAGCTACTATCTTCCCACAAATTTTGTTGTTCTGGAAATGGATGAGAATCCTATTTACTCCATCATTTTGGAAAGACCATTCCTAGCCATAGCCAGAGCACTCATAGATGTAGAGCGAGGAGAGTTAGTGCTGAGAATACATGACGAGCAGCTCACTTTCAATGTTTTCAACCTCTCACAAGAATCAAGTCAAGAGAACAAAGAATCAAGAGAAGAGCAGAATGAAGCACTGATGCAAGAAGCAAGCAGTGAAGCACAAACAACACAACTAGAAATCCTATTGGTTGGCAAGCCATGCATTCAAGAAGAACCACATTCAAAGGTAATCCAAAGGGAACCAGAACCACCAGAGTCATGCAGAAGCAACAACAAGGATCCCTTAGGGAAAGAAGCTATAGAAAGCAAGCAAGCATCAAGAGATACAAAGAAGAAAGTTCCAAGAAGATGGAGAAACAAGAAGATCTCTACAGAAGATTTCTCCCCAGGAGAAGAACTTTTCAACAAATCCACTGGAGACAAACACACTGCGAGAGGGGAGGATTTCAAGCACCACCAACCACCCTGACAAGGGTCAACCATCAAGCTAATGACGTTAAAGAAGCGCTTCATGGGAGGCAACCCATGATTCTTATCTCTTCTTTTAATTTCTTTAGTATTAGTAATAAAGTAAGATCATGCAACTTTGACAAACATTTATCAAAATTCTTATATGCAACATATAGTGAACAACAAGTTTGGTGTTAAAGGTACATCAAGATGGCATGAACACAAATTATGGCAATTTGGGCTGAGAATCTTGATATAAATCCTTGAACACCACATGATCACAAACTAAGTTTGATGTCACCAATGTGCATATATGAGCATTAAAGGAGTCAGTTGTCTTGTCTTCATGAAGACCATACAAAAAAATTTATAAAATATTTTTTCGATAGCTAATTCATATTTTAAATCTTCCCACCAAAATTTCAATTAACTTTCTGTATTCCTTTTTGTCATATATAGGAAATGAAAAAGAAGGGGATTGAAGTAGATTGATGGAACAACTAATGGAAGGAGGTTTGGCCACTTTAGTCAAGGGAGTTATACACTTGTCTTCAAGGAGATCCCCTTGGAAAATGTTGTCATGAAAGGATGAGAAAGGGGCATCTTGAAAACTGAAGCAATCAGTTCATAAATATGATGATCCTTGTGCTCACCTTGAACCAAACCCCAACCGTTCACTATCAAGACCGTGCCATTGATTTACACCATTCAACTATCACCACCATCCTATATAAACCCCTTCACACAATCTCTCCATACATACTTATTCTCACCTTTCCCACTCCCTCCTTTCGGGCATATCATATCCTCCACCAAAGGCTTCACATACACCCTCCTAGCCATCTTGAGAACTAACCAATATATCAACTATCCTACATGGCATCATCAAGTTCCAAAAGGCGAAGAGGAAAGGAGCCCATGGAGCAGCCTTCCTTCGACGCCGGGAGATTCAAAACAGCCTTCCATGAGCTCGAGTTCGAACGAATAAAGGACAAGAAGATACTGCCCGAATCAACATTCCAGTTCAATGAAGATGAATGTCCACAAATTCGGGAGAAGATTGAGAAAAGGGGTTGGCAAAAGCTCACTAACCCGGAAGCAAGGGTAAATGCAACTCTCATCAAGGAATTTTATGCAAATGTGGTTAGGGAAGACAAGACCATAACCCCCACCTTCAAAAGCTATGTAAGAGGAACAGAGGTAGATTTCAGTCCAAATGCTATAATCAGAACTCTTCATCTGAAATCACCACAATTTGTTGAGCTCGGGTACCAAGAAAGAATGAACAATGGCCCCGACAATGATGAACTGGAAGAAATTGTAAGTGACATATGCATTGTGGGATCTGACTGGGAAAAGTATTCGGATATGAGGCCCCGGTTCATCAGGAGAGGAGACCTCATCCCAGAAGCCAAGGGATGGTTTGAGCTTGTGAGACGATCTATCCTTCCAGCCGCAAACAATTATGAGGTCAATATTGCTCGAGCTACCATGGTACATTGTCTAATAAGGGTTGGAAGCATCAATGTTCATGAAATTATAGCTGAAGGAATTCAAGAATCAGCCGAGAAGAAAGATTCGGGTGCTAGACTTTGGTACCCCAGCACCATCCTTAGATTATGCATGAAAGCCAAGGTTGTCTTTAAAGATAGCAATCCAACTTGGGTAGGTCTTGGGAGATCACTTACACTCCAACGTATAACCCATGTGACTCCAGCTCAACAGCAGAAAAGACCTCATCTAAGGAAGAGGACATCAGAAGAAGCACAAGAGGAAGAACCTATCCAAGAAGAAACCCAACCAACAGAACATCATCAAGAAGGGTATTATGACCCAACCTACATCAATTTGGGTCACATCTGAGGAGCCATTGACGATTTATCAAGAATATACATGGAAGGACAAGAACAACAGTTGTAATTTCAATCTCAGAGAATGGATCGTCAAGAGGAAATGCTAACAAATTGGATGAATCAACAAAGGAAATGGCAGAAACAGCTAATGGAGCAGCAACAAGAGCACTACTCTCAGCTCACTCAAGCCATCAGTCAAGTGTCTGAAAGGCAAGAAAGCCAAGATAAACGCCTCCAGGAACTCAATCAACGCCAGATGACTTAGATGAAAGCATTCAACGAATTCAGTGTGCTCAATGAAGGAAGGCAACTGCATCGAGAAGAATTCAGCATCAACACTCAGGCAAGGTTAAACTATGTGACTGAGCATATGCATCACTTGCACCCTGACATCCCAAGTTATAAGGAAGTTCGCAAGAACTTAACAGAACAAGAAGAGGGGAAGGTGAAACAGCAAAAGGAAGCATTGAAGAAGAAGATGGAGGACGCTGGTTTCTGGAAAAAGCTGATGGGGAAGCGCAAGGGGAATGAAAACTCAAGTAATCAAGGAGAATCCCAAGGGAGCAGAAGAACATGAGCAGGCCAATAAGTGAAAGGTGGTGAAGTTCCTTCTTAGTTTACCTTTTTCAAAGCTTTAAATAAGGAAAATCATGTATGAAATAGAACATGCTTCCATGAGTAGTTTAGGAATTTCAATTCTGCATTTAAGTTTCGTTGCTTAGGTTAAGTGTGCTAGCTTAATGTCTTGAGTGTTCACTTTCATCTTTCTTACTTGTATGCTTGTCTCTTTAAGTTAATCAAAAAGAAAATGTTATGAAAAGAACAAGAGTGGAGTATTTTGTGAAGTACATTTTGAATGTTTGTGTTAGGTTGATTAGTAAGCTAAGTTGGTTCACCAAAGAAGGAAAGAAAGCAACTATCTATCCTAAGTCCTTTGTTTGAAACACACCCGTTGAGACTAGCTAAACAATAAGATCCCAATAAGAAAAGAGAAAGAGCAATAAAAATGAAAAGGAAAGAAACACAATAAGAAACAATGCTAGGCATCAAGGGTTTCAAAATTGAGGCATGTGTCTGTGGTGTTTATGTACAAAGGATATACTTGGATGAATAAGCTCTTAGGGGTGCATTATCACTTAGTAACTTGGATTAACTAATCTGGGATTATCAGCTGAAAGTCCACTATCAAGAGTAACCTTCGCTACAAAACACTTAGTAACCCAAAGAGGTGCTGGACACCAAGGTCCCAAGAAAAGGAAAAATAACAAACCATATGCCTGTGGTGTGTATGTATGAGGGAAAGAGAGTTGAAGGAGTAAGTCCTTAGGGGTGTCTTAACACCTAGCACCTTAAAACCAATTGGTTTGGGAGTGTTGGCTGAAAGCTTATCATAAAGAGTCGCCCTCTTACAAAGCACTTAGCAAAAAGAAAAATAAACTTTGAAAAAGAAGGAAGGATCAATAAGAAAGAAGTCTCAAAGAGTGCAATCAAGAAAGTGACTAAGGATTTGATAAAGGCTTGAAACCTAAAGGGAAAGAACCTAAGTTGCTATGCATGAAACCCCATAAACCAGGAATGCTACTTCTATTTTATCTTCTTGTTATTTCATTTCATTCTTCTTATGCTTCAGTAATTGCTTAGGGACAAGCAAGTTTTAAGTTTGGTGTTGTGATGCCAGGGCATCTAGGCCAGTTTCACTGACCTTTTCTTCATTGTTTTAGGATAGTTTCATGCATTTTCTTAGTGAATAAGGCAAGTTTTGGATGAAATTACACTTACACTTTGATTCAAGCAACTTTTGTGAACTTTGCATAATTTCATGAGTATTTTGCTAGAATTGCATGATAAATTGATGATGCATAATCTCATGACTTTGGCTAGAACTTTGAATGCACTTTAATTGCTTGTTTTCAGGGCAAAGGAAGCAAGGAAGAACCACGTTAGTATTCACGTTAACCTAGTTAACGTGAACACTAACATGGAATGGTAAAGCTTGCAACGTTAATGAGAAAAGTGATCACAAATAACGCCTGCGAAGCCATCCAAAGCTCACGTTACTTGCCACGTTAACTAAGTTAACGTGGTAGTTAATGTAGAAGAAAAAGAAACTCCAACGTTAAGAGAAAACGTGAACACCACTAACGTTGGAGAACTTGGCAATGATCCACGTTAAGAGTCACGTTAACTTAGTTAACGTGAACTCTAACATGGAAGAGGAAAACAAAAGCCAACGTTAGTGACACTCACTTTTGTCACTAAGGTTGGACCAACTAAAATTGCCTACGTTAACTTTCACATTAAGACTATTAACGTGAAAGTTAACGTGGAGTTGAAATCAAAGAGCCAACGTTAGTGACACTCACTTTTGTCACTAACATTGGAAGATGGCATCACTACTACGTTAAGAGCCACGTTAACTTAGTTAACGTGAGTTCCAACGTAGAGAATGTGGCATTTGGAGCGTTAGTGACAAAGGTGAGTGTCACTAACGCTCTCGAATGTGGATCACACCTACGTTAAAAGTCACGTTAGCTATACTAACGTGGACTCTAACGTAGGAACAAAGGGGCACTAAGCAACGTTAATGGGAAAAGTGATTCCCATTAACGTTCGCGAAGGGGTATAAGCCAACGTTATTGGAAAAAGTAAGTCCCAATAACGTTGGCCAAACATTGAAAAGGCAATGTTAGTGGTCACGTTAAGACCACTAACGTTAGATTTAACGTGGATATATGAGGTTAGAAAGTTAGTGGAAAAAGTGAATGCCACTAACATTCTCGAACCCACAATGGCAATCAACGTTAAATCTTACTAAATACCCAAAGCCTAATTCATATTTCTCTGCAAGTTGGGCCCACTAAAGATGAGAACTGCTTCAACTCAAGATCCAAAGCCCACATCCAAGACTTGAAGAACTCGCTAGAAGATCAAGAGGAGTAGTATATATAGGAGTAGTTTTGAACTATAGAGAAGCTTGGCACATTGGGGAACTACTCTCTATAGATTTACTTTTCTGTACTTTTAGCATGGAATCTTCTTTTATGCCATTTTTCATTTCTAGAGCTATGAACAACTAAACCTCTTTCACTGGGTTAGGGAGCTCTGTTGTAATTTGATGGATCAATTATAGTTTTCATTCTTCTTCTTCTTTCTTTTCTCTTGATCTTACTAGAAACCTTTCGATCTTAATGCAATTGGTTAGTTGTCTTAGAAAAGAAACTCTCCATAATTGGATCTCCTTTGAGCCTTGGAAAAGGAATGAGGAGATCATGCTAGAAATGCTTTCTCATGTTGGACCAAATTGGGGTTTGGGCGGATATAGTGACATGTAATCCTCCCAACACTTTGATTTGGAAATACATGTGGTATAATCAGTGATCACACTTCATCTCTTCCCATGAGCAATTAAATCAAGAAATTGGGCAATTGTTCAAGCTTAAAGAGATTGGATTGCCAAGGAATTGGGATCCAATCACTTAAGATTGCCAAGGAGATCAATGAATGCATTGATTGAGGAAGAGTTGAGAATGAACTTGATCCGGAGAATGCAACATCTCCTGAACCCAATGATTTCCCCATTTCTGATCTTACCCATTCTCTTTACTTTTTGCCATTTAATTTCATGCTCATTACCCCAAATCCCCATTTAAGATTCTGCACTTTAATTTCTGTTATTTACTTTCCAGTTATTCAAATTTCTGCATCTCAATATAAATTATGTTTAGCTCAACTAGTACATTCTTCTAACTAAAGTTGCTTGACCAATCAATCCTTGTGGGATTCGACCTCACTCTATTGTGAGTTTTACTTGACGACAATTCGGTATACTTGCCGAAGGGAAATTTGTTGAGAGACAAGTATTCATGCATCACATAGCGAGCGGTACGTGTCCGACCGTTCGGGTCGGGTCGTCATGGGGTCGGGTCGACCCGCGAGTGGCTTGGGCCGGGCCGTAACAGTGCCCCCAACGCGCCGGCAATTAGCCGCATGGGCTGTTGGTGGCGTGTTATCTGTTTGCTCGTTGTCGTCGGGTCAGTTGCTCGTGTAAGGAACGCGCCTCCTGTGTGTATGCCCGTTCGTTGTTGGGACGACCATCCGTCGCCTCGTACCTCGCTCAGGACATTAAATGCTAATAATGGGTTGGAAAACTTTGTACGCAAAGACCATTTTGCCCCCAGGCCTTTCGCGCTCCCTTTTCAGCAGTTTTAAACGGTTTTGCATGGGTTCTCCCTTCTCATTCTTGCTCTTCCCACATATTTCTTCTACATTCCCTATCATCAAAGACTTGTTCTAGAATTTCTGTGTGTTCCTTTCTCTTCCAAGTTCTTGGAATCAGTCCAGGTAACCATCAATCCTTTTTCTTCTCTTTAATGTCTCTTTGCATGTTTACTGTGCGTGGTTGCTGCTTTGTTGTTTGGTTCCTGTAAAATGGATACCTCTTCAATGTCGAGTAGGTGTGCTAGGGGGGTTGCCATTCTGGAATAGGCCTTATTTGATATTGACTTTGATGACAAGTCATCATATACCCATTTCTCAAGCTAATTTCACTTGTTTCATTAGTTTTTATGCACTTTCTTGCACCATAAGTAAGCAATTTAGAGTGGAATTTCATGTTTTATTTGAATCAATCAACAACCACTTAATTGATGCTAAATCATGAGGTTTAAGCTAAATTTAATTGAATTTTAATTGATTTATAAACCTTGTGAATTTAGTGATACTTTGATTGGTTGTTTTGATTATTTGAAGGTGAAGAAAAAGAAGAAAAGAGTGAAGCGTGGCTTAAGAAAGCGTGGCCCAAGGAAGAAAAGAGTGTAGCGCATGGAAGGAAGGAAGCCACATTGCCCTCCTCAAGAGCACACTGCCCTCCAAGGGAGCACAACAATGAACCAAGCACTCAAGGCCTCACTGCATTGCCCTCCTTGAGGGCGGAGCACAATTCTAGGCCAAGAAACAATGGAAGGAAAAATTCTGCCCTGGCCCCCTCAAGAGCAATATTGGGCTCTCACCAAAATAAATCAAAGGAAATTGTCTCCAAGTGCCACCCATGGGTTTCGATCCCAAGAATAAGAAGGAAAGAAGTAGCGCTCAAATATAAGGAAAACAAGCAAAAATTGGTTTGTTTTCAACCTCCAAGGATCGAACATAGCACCTTGAGGAAGCAAAGAACTAGGCGCTACTTTGGTGCCAAGAAACCTAAGGAAGAAATGCAACAAAAAGCCATCCAGCAAGTTTCGAACCTTGGACCTCACCCAAGAGCAAGGAAAGCGCTGCCCACAAGGAGGGCAGGGCAGCATTCCTTGGTGCATTGCGCACATCCTTGGCACGGCCAGCAACAAGCACGCACAGGCAGGGAGGCAAAGCGCACCATGGCAACATTGCCCTGCCCTCTACAAGGGCAGGGCAGCATCCTGATGCCTATCCCACACTTGGCACGCAACATGCTTCATCACACAATTTCCCTGCTCTGCCCTCCACAAGGACAGGGCAGCCTTCAGGGAGCAAGATGGGCTGAATTTCACTCAAAAATCCAACATAGTTCATTTCTTCACCAAATCAAAAAGCCCACTCAAAATTCTTAGACCCAAAATCGAAAGTGTATAAATAGGTGTTAGTTAGGATTAGAGGAGAAGTTTTTTCTGGAGAGAGCTTACTTTCATTTTAATTTTGATCCTTAGTCAACTTGAGAGCTCACTTTCCATTTTTCTGTTTTCTGCAATTGGAGGAGAGAATTCATTTCTTCTACCTCTGATCTTTTGGTTTTCTTTACTGGGTCTTGTTTGAGTCTTGAATGTGATGAATTGAGGAATTTCTGTCTCAATCTCCCTTCAAGATCTCTTTGATTTTTCTACTGCATAATTGAGTTCAATTCCATTTCCTTTGCTGCTGCAATCTTTAATTTCTCTTTAATTGCTTTGTGAACTTAGATCTAGGAAGGCAATTGAGATCTAGAATCTGCTATCTAGTCTCTGGAGTCCTGAGATCTGATTTTATCTTTTGGTTCTTCTGCTGAACCACTGCTGCAATTAAATTTTCATTTTCTGTTTGAGATCTAGTCAATTTCAATTCATCTCTTGCTTGGTTAATTGTTGCAATTTAATTTCCCTTGCTTAAATTCTAAATTCCCAGTCCTCAAATCCCTTTTCCATTCAAGCAATTTATATTTCTTGCACTCTAAGTTACCGCAATTTATATTTCTTGCACTTTAAGTTTCAGTCATTTAATTTCTTGTTCTTTAAGATTCAGTACCTTTACTTTCAAGTCTCTTTAATTTCTGCAAATTATCCCTTTCACTTTACATTTCCTGCTATTTACTTACTGTTGGATACAAAATCACTCAACCAATACTTGATTCGCTTGACTAAATCAACCACTAAACTAAAATTGCTCAATCCTTCAATCCCTGTGGGATCGACCTTACTCCCGTGAGTTTTATTACTTGATGCGACCCGGTACACTTGCCGGTGAGTTTTGTGTTGGATCGTTTTCCACACATCAAGGTTTTGGCGCCGTTGCCGGGGATTGAAATAGATTGACAATGATTAAGTGAGGTGGAGAATCTATTAGTAAAAGTTGGGGAGTTTATCTTCCCTGCGGATTTTGTGATCTTGAACACTGAAGAAGAAGGAAATAATTCAATCATCCTGGGAAGACCGTTCCTAGCAACTGCAAGAGCTATTATCGATGTGGAAAAGGGGGAGATGATCTTCAGAGTACACAATGAGCAAATGGTCATACATGTTTTCAAGTCAATGCAACACCTTCTTGAGCAAGAGGATTACCTGAGAGTGGACATGATAGAAAGCCTGGTGGAAGAAATGTTAGACACTAATCATCATGAGCAAGAAAAGAAAAATAACCAAGAGACAATAGAGGAACAAGTAGCTGAAATCTCTATTGACAAGGAGGTGAAACCAAGCAAGAAGGAAGAAGTACAAAAACAAGAACTGAAGCCATTACCCACCCATCTAAAATATGCATTCCTTGGCACATCAGAAAGTTTCCCAATAATCATCAATTCATCCCTGACAAAAAAAGAAGAAGGAGAACTTCTTGATGTACTCAGAGCTCACAAGAATGCTTTAGGATGGACCATTGATGACCTGAAAGGCATCAGCCCTGCAGTGTGTATGCATAAAATCCTCTTGGAGGACAATTCCAAACCAGTGGTTCAACCTCAGAGAAGGTTAAATCCCACAATAAAGGAAGTTGTCCAGAAGGAAGTAATGAAGTTGTGGAATGCAGGGATAATCTATCCTATCTCTGATAGCTCATGGATAAGCCCAGTTCAAGTGGTACCAAAAAAGGGTGGGATGACAGTCATTGTTAATGAGAAAAATGAACTCATCCCCACAAGAACTGTGACAGGATGGAGGATGTGTATTGACTATAGGAGGCTGAATGACGCCACACACAAAGATCATTTTCCACTTCCCTTCATTGACCAGATGCTTGAAAGATTGGCCGGCCATGCTTACTATTACTTCCTGGACGGCTATTCTGGGTATAATCAGATAGTGGTAGATCCAAAGGACCAAGAAAAGACTTCATTCACATGTCCCTTTGGAGTTTTCACCTATAGAAGGATGCCATTTGGGCTATGCAATGCCCCAGCCACCTTTCAAAGGTGTATGCTCTCCATTTTTTTAGATATGGTCGAAAAGTTTTTAGAGGTTTTCATGGATGACTTTTCTGTTTTTGGTGACAATTTTAATGCTTGCCTGAAACATCTAACTCTTGTCTTGAAACGGTGCCAAGAAACCAATTTGGTTTTGAATTGGGAGAAGTGTCATTTCATGGTGCCCGAGGGGATCGTTCTTGGTCATAAAGTTTCAAGAAAAGGGATAGAGGTTGACAAGGCAAAGGTGGAGATCACAGAGAAGCTTCCTCCACCAACTAATGTGAAATCTGTTAGAAGTTTCTTGGGGCATGCAAGATTTTATAGAAGGTTTATCAAGGATTTTTCTAAAATAGCCAAACCTTTGAGTAATCTGTTAATGATTGATAATCCTTTTGTTTTTTATGAAAACTGCCAGCATGCCTTTGAAACTTTAAAAAATAGACTCACAACAGCACCAATCATCACACCCCCAGATTTGGAACTACCTTTTGAACTCATGTGTGATGCAAGTGATATTGCAATTGGTGCTGTGCTTGGACAAAAGAAGGGAAATTTGCATCATGTCATATATTATGCAAGTAAGGTGTTAAATGAGGCTCAAAAAAATTACACCACAACAGAGAAGGAATTATTAGCTGTAGTTTATGCATTTGATAAGTTTAGATCATATTTGATAGGATCCAAAATTGTGGTTTATACTAACCATGCTGCCTTTAAGTATTTGATGTCAAAGCAGGATGCCAAACCAAGACTTATCAGGTCGATATTACTCCTACAAGAGTTTGACATTGAAGTAAAGGACAGGAAGGGCACTGAAAACCGAGTTGCTAATCATTTGTCGAGGCTACCACAAGAAACAATTCAAAAAGCCTCCCAACCCGTGAATGAAAGCTTTCCAGATGAACACCTTTTGCAGATCCAGCAAGCACCTTGGTTTGCTGACATAGCAAACTACAAAGTAGGGAGGAAGATACCTCAAGAGTTCTCTAAGCAACAAGTGAAGAAGTTAATCAATGAAGCAAGGAAATTCTTGTGGGATGAACCCTTCCTGTTCAAGAGATGTTCTGATGGGGTGATTAGAAGGTGTGTCCCTGAGAGTGAAATAAAGGATATATTGTGGCATTGCCATGGCTCAGCTTATGGTGGACACTTTGGTCCAGAAAGAACAGCTGCAAAGATACTGCAGAGTGGCTTCTATTGGCCAACTATCTTCAAAGATGCTAGAGAGTTTGTTCACCAATGTAATGAATGCCAGAGAGCAGGAGGATTGACAAAAAGGAATGAGATGCCATAAAATTTCATTTTGGAATTAGAATTATTTGATCTATGGGGCATTGACTTCATGGGACCCTTTCCCCCTTCCTATTCTTTCAGATATATCTTGGTAGCAGTAGAGTATGTCTCAAAGTGGGTGGAAGCCATAGCCACAACTACCTATGATGCGCAAATTGTCCTTCAATTCCTCAAGAAGCACATTTTTACTACATATGGAGTACCCAAGGGTCTTATTAGTGATGGTGGTGGTCATTTTTGTAATAAACAAATGGAGAAACTCCTTCACAAATATGGAGTTATTCATAAAGTAGCCACACCATATCACCCTCAAACTAATGGGCAAGCTGAATTAGCAAACAGAGAATTGAAGAAGATCCTAGAGAAGACAGTAGGAAGCACAAGGAAGGATTGGGCCAGGAAGTTGGAAGATGCACTCTGGGCATATAGGACAGCTTTCAAAACTCCCATTGGGAAGTCCCCCTTTCAGCTATTATATGGCAAATCTTGTCACTTCCCTGTAGAGCTTGAACACAAAGCCTTTTGGGCTACTAAACTCCTAAACCTTGTCTCTGAAGCAGCAGGGGAGAAAAGGTTGTTGCAGCTAAATGAGTTGGATGAATTTAGGCTAGAAGCCTATGAAAATGCCAAGATATACAAGGAAAAAGCCAAGAGGTGGCATGACAGGAAGATCTTGAAGAAAGAATTCAAACCTGGGCAACAAGTACTCTTGTACAACTCACGACTCAAGATATTCCCTGGCAAGCTTAAATCTAAGTGGACTGGTCCATATTTGGTAACTAAGGTTTTTCCTTATGGGAGTATTGAATTGCTAGACGAAGCAACAAAGAGTCGATTCACAGCAAATGGTCACAGAGCAAAATTGTACCTAGGAGGACAATGGGACAAAGAAAAAGAGATTCAGAGCCTACAGCATTCTTAAAGCAAAAATGAAGGATGTCAAGCTAGTGACAATAAAGAAGCGCTTGTTGGGAGGCAACCCAACCTGAGGTAGTTTTCTTTTCATAGCTCTTTTAATAAAAATGTTGAATAATTGGTATGCATTGCAAGGAGCTAAGTTTGGTGTTGCACACCAAAATAATTTAAGGGAGAATGAAGGATTCTAAGTTTGGTGTTCCACCAAAATCTCATTTAAAAGAACATTCTCACCTCCTGCATAATTCTAGCTCCAAGCAATTGGTGGACGAAATTGTGATTCAAATTCTTGTATCATTTGTGATCAATGTTCTAATTATGGCTCTGGTGGAATTCACAACTCCGTTCAACTAACCAGCAAGTGTACTGGGTCGTCCAAGTAATACCTTACGTGAGTAAGGGTCGAATCCACAGAGATTGTTGGTATGAAGCAAGCTATGGTCACCTTGTAAATCTCAGTCAGGAGGATAAAATTGATTGATGGTTATTGGAATAAATAATAAATAAAAAGGAATAATAAAAGGGATAGAAATACTTATGTAGATTCATTGGTAGGAATTTCAGATAAGCGGAATGGAGATGCTGTAGAGCTCTAGGACGCCTGCTCTCCTATTCCTTCGACCCAATCCTTCTTACTCCTTTCCATGGCAAGCTTTGTATAGGGGTTCACTATCAGCTGTGGCTACTTTCATTCCTCTCGGGGAAATAACCTGTGCGGCTGTCACTCGCACAGCTAACCAGTCTGGAGGCATCACCCATGGTTGATAGCTACATCCCATCCTCGCAGTGAAAGCTAATGCACGCACTCTGTCACAGTACGGCCAATCACCGGTTGGTTCCCGCTCCTACTGGAATAGAATCCCTCTTTTGCGTTTGTCACTAACGCCCAGCAGGTTAAAGTTTGAAGCACGTCACAGTCATTCATGAACGGAATCCTACTCGGAATACCACAGACAAGGTGAGACTTTCCGGATTCCCAGGATCCTACTCGGAACACCACAGACAAGGTTGGACTTTCCGGATCCAGATAAATGCCGCCATCCATCTAGCTTATACCACGAAGATTCTGTTGGGGAATCTAAGAGATACACATTCAAGCTTGTGTTGCATGTAGAACGTAAGTGGTTGTCAATCACGCGCGCTCATAAGTGAGAATGATGATGAGAGTTATTAGCTCATCACATTCATCATGTTCTTGGGTACGAATGAATATCTTGGAATAAGAATAAGATAGAGAATTGAATAAAAGAAAATAGAACTTCATTAATCTTTGAGGTACAGCAGAGCTCCACACCCTTAATCTATGGTGTGCAGAAACTCCACTGTTGAAAATACATAAGCAAGAGGTCCAGGCATGGCCGAATGGCCAGCCCCCTAAACGTGATCACAGGATAGAAAATACAATCCAGGATGTCTAATACAATAGTAAGAGGTCCTATATATACTAGACTAGCTACTAGGGTTTACATGAGTAAGTAATTGATGCATAAATCCACTTCCGGGGCCCACTTGGTGTGTGTTGGGCTGAGCTTGATCAATCCACATGTAGAGGCATTTCTTGGCGTCAAACTTCAGGTTATGACGTGTTTTGGGCGTTTGACTCCGGATCATGACGTTTTTCTGGCGTTTTACTCCAGACAGCAGCATGTACTTGGCGTTTAACGCCAAGTTACGTCGTCATTCTTCGATTAAAGTATGGACTATTATATATTGCTGGAAAGCCCTGGATGTCTACTTTCCAACGCCATTGAGAGCGCGCCATTTGGAGTTCTGTAGCTCCAGAAAATCCATTTCGAGTGCAGGGAGGTCAGAATCCAACAGCATCAGCAGTCCTTTTGTCAGCCTTTTTCAGAGTTTTGCTCAAATCCCTCAATTTCAGTCAGAATTTACCTGAAATCACAGAAAAACACACAAACTCATAGTAAAGTCCAGAAATGTGAATTTAGCATAAAAACTAATGAAAACATCCCTAAAAGTAGCTTAAACTTATTAAAAACTATGTAAAAACAATGCCAAAAAGCGTATAAATTATCCGCTCATCACAACACCAAACTTAAATTGTTGCTTGTCCCCAAGCAACTGAAAATCAAATAGGATAAAAAGAAGAGAATATACTATAAAGTCCAAAATATCAATGAATATTAATTTAATTACATGAGCGGGACTTGTAGCTTTTTGCTTCTGAACAGTTTTGGCATCTCACTTTTTCCTTTGGAGTTTATGAATGATTGGCTTCTCTAGGAACTTAGAATTTCGGATAGTGTTATTGACTTTCCTAGTTAAGCATGTTGATTCTTGAACACAGCTACTTATGAGTCTTGGCTGTGGCCCTAAGCACTTTGTCTTCCAGTATTACCACCGGATACACAAATGCCACAGACACATAACTGGGTGAACCTTTTCAGATTGTGACTCAGCTTTGCTGAAGTCCCCAGTTAGTGGTGTCCAGAGCTCTTAAGCACACTCTTTTGCTTTGGATCACGACTTTAACCACTCAGTCTCAAGCTTTTCACTTGGACCTTCATGACACAAGCACATGGTTAGGGACAGCTTGATTTAGCCGCTTAGGCCTGGATTTAATTTCCTTGGGCCCTCCTATCCATTGATGCTCAAAGCCTTGGATCCTTTTTACCCTTGCCTTTTGGTTTTAAGGGCTATTGGCTTTTTCTACTGCTCCTTCTTTTTTTTTTCTATTTTTTTTTTTCGCCATTTTTTTTTTCTTCTTTTTTTTTTTTTCGCAAGCTTTCTTTTTCACTGCTTTTTCTTGCTTCAAGAATCAATTTCATGATGTTTTTTCAGATCATCAATAACATTTCTCTTTGTTCATCATTCTTTCAAGAGCCAACAATTTTAACACTCATAAACAACAAGATCAAAAGACATATGCACTGTTCATTCATTCATTCAGAAAACAAAAACTATTGCCACCACATCAATATAATTAAATTAAATTCACTAATAATTTCGAAAATTATGTACTTCTTGTTCTTTTGAATTAAAACATTTTTCTTTTAAGAGAGGTGAAGGACTAATGGATTTTATTCATAGCTTTAAGGCATGGTTTACATACTAATGATCATGAAATAGAGACACAAAAACATAGATGAACATAGCATTAAAAACCGAAAACAGAAAGAAATAAAGAACAAGGAATGAATCCACCTTTAGTGGCGTCTTCTTCTTGAAGGACCAATGATGTTCTTCAACTCTTCTATGTCCCTTCCTTGCCTTTGTTGCTCCTCCCTCATTGCTCTTTGATCTTCTCTTATTTCTTGGAGAATGATGGAGTGCTCATGATGTTCCACCCTTAGTTGTTCAACATTATGGCTCAAATCCTCTAAGGAGGTGTTGAGTTGCTCCCAATAGTTGTTAGGAGGAAAGTGCATTCCTTGAGGCATTTGTTGATGATGCACTTCCTCATGTTCTTCTTGGAGGCCGTGAGGAGCTTCCCTTGTTTGCTCCATTTTTTTCTTGGTAATGGGCTTGTCTTCTTCAATGGAGACATCTCCATCTATGATAACTCCAGCTGAGTAACATAGATGGCATATAAGGTGGGGGAAGGCTAACCGTGCCATGTATGAAGGCTTGTCAGCTATTTTGTAGAGTTCATTGGAGATGACTTCATGAACCTCTACTTCTTCACCAATCATGATGCTATGAACCATGATGGCCCGATCCACAGTAACTTCAGATCGGTTGCTTGTGGGGATGATGGATCTTTGAATGAACTCCAACCATCCTCTAGCTACAGGCTTGAGGTCCAGTCTTCTTAGTTGGACTGGCTTGCCTTTGGAGTCTACTCTCCATTGGGCGTCTTCCACACATATGTCCATAAGGACTTGGTCCAACCTTTGGTTAAAGTTGACCCTTCTTGTGTAGGGGCGTTCATCACCTTGCATCATAGGCAAATGAAACGCCAACCTCACATTTTCCGGACTGAAATCCAAGTATTTCCCCCTAACCATTGTGAGATAATTCTTTGGGCTTGGGTTCATACTTTGGTCATGGTTCCTAGTGATCCATGCATTGGCATAGAACTCTTAAACCATGAGAATTCCGACTTGTTGCATGGGGTTGGCTAAGACTTCCCAACCTCTTCTTTGAATTTCATGTCGGATCTCCGGATACTCATTTTTCTTGAGCTTGAAAGGGACCTCAGGGATCACTTTCTTCTTTGCCACAACATCATAGAAGTGGTCTTGATGGCTTTTGGAGATAAATCTCTCCTTCTCCCATGACTCGGATGTGGAAGCTTTTGCTTTCCCTTTTCCTTTTCTTGAAGGAACTCCGGTCTTTGGTGCCATTGATGGTGAATGAAAAATAAAAAGCTTAGGCTTTTTACCACACCAAACTTAAAATTTGCTCGTCCTCGAGCAAAAAAGAAAAGAAGAGTAGAAGAAGAAGAAGAAAATATGGTAGAGAGGGAGAAGAGAGGGTTCGGCTATGTAGGAGAATGTGGATTTGTGTTGTGTGAAAATGTAAAAGAAAAGAAGGGTATTTATAGGGAGGGGGGAGGGTATAGGTTCGGCCAATTTGGGTGGGAATGGGTGGGAAAGTGAATTTGAATTTTTATGGAGGTAGGTGGGGTGTATGGGGAAGAGGAGGTTGAGGTGAATGGTGAATGGGTAAATTGGGAGGAGGAATTGAGGTGATTGATGAAGAAGATGTTGGGAATTGTGATATGGGGAATCACATCACAAGAACTAGGATTGGGAAGTAAGGTGGGAATATGTTAGGTGAGGATCCTGTGGGGTCCACAGATCCTGAGGTGAGGGTCCTGTGGGGTCCACAGATCCTGAGGTGAAAACAAATACCATTCCTTCACCATATAAGCATGTAACATGCCTCCATGCATCATTCTGGCGTTTAAACGCCCATTGATGCATGTTCTGGGCGTTAAACGCCCATGTGATGCTTGTTTCTGGCGTTGAACGCCAGTTTCAAGCTTGTTTCTGGCGTTCAGCGCTAGGTTGTCCTTTGTGTGCGCATTCTGGCGTTAAACGCCAGAATGTAGCTTGTTTTGGGCGTTCAGCGCCAGAAAGATGCTCTGTTCTGGCGTTGAACGCCAGCCAGATGCTCCTTCTGGGCGCTGAACGCCAGCCCGTGCGTCCTCCAGGGTGAAAAAATTTTTTTCTTCTGTTTTTGACTCTGTTTTTAATTTTTTTGATTTTTTCGTGACTCCTCATGATCATGTACCTAATAAAACACAAAAATAACAAAGAAACAAAATAAATTAAAATTAGATAAATAAAATTGGGTTGCCTCCCAACAAGCGCTTCTTTAATGTCATTAGCTTGACAGTGCTCCACAAGGTGATCAGGTCAATGTTAGTGTAGTTCCAACACCAAACTTAGAGTTTGGATATGGGGTTTGAACACCAAACTTAGAGTTTGGTTGTGGCTTCACAACACCAAACTTAGAGTTTGACTGTGTGGGTTCTTCTTGACCTTGAACTGAGAGAAGCTCTTCATGCTTACTCTCTTTTGTCACAGAGGGATTGCCATGTGCCTGAAACACAAGGTATTCTCCATTCAATTGAAGGATTAATTCACCTCTGTTGACATCTATCACATCTCCTGCTGTGGCTAGGAAAGGTCTTCCTAGGATGATGCATTCATCATCTTCCTTCCTAGTGTCTAGGATTATGAAATCAGTAGGGATGTAAAGGTCTTCAACCTTTACTAGCACGTCCTCTACTAACTCATAAGCTTGTCTCACTGACTTATCTGCCAGTTGTAATGAGAACAGGGCAGGTTGTACCTCAATGATTCCCAGCTTCTCCATTACAGAGAGTGGCATAAGATTTATTCCTGATCCAAGATCACATAGAGCTCTTTTCAAAGCTCATGGTGCCAATGGTGCAAGGTATTAGGAACTTGCCAGGATCTTGTTTCTTTTGAGGTAGAGTTCTCTGAATCCAAGTATCTAGTTCACTAATGAGCAAGGGAGGTTCACTTTCCAAAGTCTCATTACCAAACAGCTTGGCATTCAGCTTCATGATAGCTCCTAAGTATTGAGCAACTTGCTCTCCAGTCACATCTTCATTCTCTTCAGAGGATGAATATTCTTCAGAGCTCATGAATAGCAGAAGGAGATTTAAAGGAATCTCTATGGTCTCTAGATGAGCCTCAGATTCCTCAGGATCCTTAATAGGAAACTCCTTCTTGATTGAGGAACGTCCCAGGAGGTCTTCCTCACTGGGGTTTTCGTCCTCCTCCTCCTTGGTGCATTCGGCCACTTTGATTAAATCAATGGCCTTGCACTCTCCTTTTGGATTCTCTTCTGTATTGCTTGGGAGAGTACTGGGAGGAGTGTCAATGACTTTCTTACTCAGCTGGCCCACTTGTGCCTCCAAATTTCTAATGGAGGATCTTGTTTCATTCATGAAACTAAAAGTGGCTTTTGACAGATCAGAGACTATATTTGCTAAATTAGAATTGTTTTGTTCAGAGTTCTCTGTCTGTTGCTGAGAAGATGATGGATATGGCTTACTATTATTCAGCCTGTTGCGTCCACCATTGTTGAAACCTTGTTGAGGTTTTTGTTGATCCTTCCAGGAGAAATTTGGATGATTTCTCCATGATGAGTTATAGGTGTTTCCATAAGGTTCACCTAAGTAATTAACCTCTGCCATGGCAGGGTTTTCAGGATCATAAGCTTCTTCAGAAGCTGCCTCTCTAGTATTGTTGGATGCATGTTGCAATCCATTCAGATTTTGAGAGATCATGTTGACCTGTTGAGTCAACACTTTGTTCTGAGCCAATATGGCACTCAGAGCATCAATTTCAAGAACTCCTTTCTTCTGAGGTATGCCATTGTTGACCGAATTCCTCTCAGAGGTGTACATGAACTGGTTGTTTGCAACCATGTCAATGAGTTCTTGAGCCTCTTCAGGCGTTTTCTTCAGGTGAATAGATCCACCTGCAGAATGATCCAGTGACATTTTCGAAAATTCAGAGAGACCATAATAGAATATATCTAATATGGTCCATTCTGAAAATATGTCAGATGGACATCTCTTGGTCAGCTACTTGTATCTTTCCCAAGCTTCATAGAGGGATTCACCATCTTTTTGTTTGAAGGGTTGAACATCCACTCTCAGCTTGCTCAGCTTTTGAGGAGGAAAGAATTTATCCAAGAATGCAGTGACAAGCTTATCCCATGAGTCCAGGCTATCCTTGGGTTGGGAATCCAACCATACTCTAGCTCTGTCTCTTACAGCAAAAGGGAAAAGCAAGAGTCTGTAGACTTCAGGATTAACTCCATTTGTCTTAACAGTGTCACAGATCTGCAAGAACTCAGTTAAAAACTGGTAAGGATCTTCAGATGGAAGTCCATAAAACTTGCAGTTTTGTTGCATTAAAGCAACTAGTTGAGGCTTAAGCTCAAAGTTATTGGCTCCAATGGCAGGAATGGAGATGCTTCTTCCATCAAACTTGGATGTTGGCTTTGTGAAGTCACCAAGCATTCTCCTTGCATTATTATTATTATTTTCGGCCATCACCTCTTGTGCTAATGTTTCTGAAAGGTTGTTTCTGGATTGTTGTAATTTAGCTTCTCTTAATTTTCTCTTCAGAGTCCTTTCAGGTTCTGGATCAATTTTAACAAGAGTGCCTTTATCCTTGTTCCTGCTCATATGAAAGAGAAAAAAAAACAAGAAAAGAAAGAGGAATCCTCTATGTCACAGTATAGAGATTCCTTTATGTTAGTAGAAGAAGAGGGATGGAAGGTTTCGGATTTATGGAGGAAGAGAGGTGAAGAGAATTGTTAGTAATTAATTAATTAAATAGAAGAGGAGAAGAGAAGGAAGAATTCGAAAATAATTTTGAAAAAGTAGTTAGTGATTTTCGAAAATTGGAAATAAAGTAAGATTAAAATTAAAACTTAAAACAATTAATTAATTGAAAAGAATTTTGAAAAAGAGAGAGAGATATTTTCGAAAATTAGAGAGGGAAAAGTAGTTAGGTGGTTTTGAAAAAGATAAGAAACAAACAAAAAGTTAGTTAGTTGATTGAAAAAGATTTGAAATCAAAATTGAAAAAGATAAAAAGATAGCAAGTTAGATAAGATATTTTGAAATCAAATTTTGAAAAAGATAAAATTTTTTGAAAAAGATAGGATAAAAGATAAAAAGATATTTTTGAAAAAGATATTTTGAAAAAGATTTAATTTTAAAAATTACTTAACTAACAAGAAACTACAAGATAAGATTCTAGAACTTAAAGATTGAACCTTTCTTAACAAGAAAGTAACAAACTTCAAATTTTTGAACCAATCACATTACTTGTTAGTTTATTTTCGAAAATTAGATGTAAAGATAAGAAAAAGAATTTGAAAATATTTTGAAAAATAATTTTGAAATTTTCGAAAAATAAAGAAAAATGAAAAAGATATGATTTTTGAAAAATATTTTGAAAAGATAAGATTTTTAAAATTGAAATTTTGACTTGACTTGTAAGAAACAACTAATTTTTAAAAATTTTTGACCAAGTCAACCCAAAATTTCGAAAATTGGAGGGAAATAAGGAAAAGATATTTTTTTGATTTTTAAAATTTTAAGGAAAAACACAAAAATGACCCAAAACATGAAAATTTTGGATCAAGACACAAGATGCATGCAAGAATGCTATGAATGTCAAGATGAACACCAAGAACACTTTGAAGATCATGATGAACATCAAGAACATAATTTTGAAAAATTTTTGATGCAAAGAAAACATGCAAGACACCAAACTTAGAAATTTTTAATGTATGGAAAATATGAATGCAAAAATGCACATGAAAAACAAGAAACAACACAAAACAAGAAATCATCAAGATCAAACAAGAGGACTTATCAAGAACAACTTGAAGATCATGAAGAACACTATGAATGCATGGAATTTTCGAAAAATGCAAGAAAAAAATTTTTAAAAGCATGCAATTGACACCAAACTTAAAATTTGACTCAAGATTCAAACAAGAAACACAAAATATTTTTGATTTTTATGATTTTCTAATTTTTTTTGGATTTTTATTAATTATTTTCGAAAATAATATGAAGAAAAACGAAAAAGAAAAGAAAAATTTTGAAAAAGATTTTTGAAAAGAAAATTACCTAATCTGAGCAACAAGATGAACCGTCAGTTGTCCATACTCGAACAATCCCCGGCAACGGCGCCAAAAACTTGGTGGACGAAATTGTGATTCAAATTCTTGTATCATTTGTGATCAATGTTCTAATTATGGCTCTGGTGGAATTCACAACTCCGTTCAACTTACCAGCAAGTGTACTGGGTCGTCCAAGTAATACCTTACGTGAGTAAGGGTCGAATCCACAGAGATTGTTGGTATGAAGCAAGCTATGGTCACCTTGTAAATCTCAGTCAGGAGGATAAAATTGATTGATGGTTATTGGAATAAATAATAAATAAAAAGGAATAATAAAAGGGATAGAAATACTTATGTAGATTCATTGGTAGGAATTTCAGATAAGCGGAATGGAGATGCTGTAGAGCTCTAGGACGCCTGCTCTCCTATTCCTTCGACCCAATCCTTCTTACTCCTTTCCATGGCAAGCTTTGTATAGGGGTTCACTATCAGCTGTGGCTACTTTCATTCCTCTCGGGGAAATAACCTGTGCGGCTGTCACTCGCACAGCTAACCAGTCTGGAGGCATCACCCATGGTTGATAGCTACATCCCATCCTCGCAGTGAAAGCTAATGCACGCACTCTGTCACAGTACGGCCAATCACCGGTTGGTTCTCGCTCCTACTGGAATAGAATCCCTCTTTTGCGTTTGTCACTAACGCCCAGCAGGTTAAAGTTTGAAGCACGTCACAGTCATTCATGAACGGAATCCTACTCGGAATACCACAGACAAGGTGAGACTTTCCGGATTCCCAGGATCCTACTCGGAACACCACAGACAAGGTTGGACTTTCCGGATCCAGATAAATGCCGCCATCCATCTAGCTTATACCACGAAGATTCTGTTGGGGAATCTAAGAGATACACATTCAAGCTTGTGTTGCATGTAGAACGTAAGTGGTTGTCAATCACGCGCGCTCATAAGTGAGAATGATGATGAGAGTTATTAGCTCATCACATTCATCATGTTCTTGGGTACGAATGAATATCTTGGAATAAGAATAAGATAGAGAATTGAATAAAAGAAAATAGAACTTCATTAATCTTTGAGGTACAGCAGAGCTCCACACCCTTAATCTATGGTGTGCAGAAACTCCACTGTTGAAAATACATAAGCAAGAGGTCCAGGCATGGCCGAATGGCCAGCCCCCTAAACGTGATCACAGGATAGAAAATACAATCCAGGATGTCTAATACAATAGTAAGAGGTCCTATATATACTAGACTAGCTACTAGGGTTTACATGAGTAAGTAATTGATGCATAAATCCACTTCCGGGGCCCACTTGGTGTGTGTTTGGGCTGAGCTTGATCAATCCACATGTAGAGGCATTTCTTGGCGTCAAACTTCAGGTTATGACGTGTTTTGGGCGTTTGACTCCGAATCATGACGTTTTTCTGGCGTTTTACTCCAGACAGCAGCATGTACTTGGCGTTTAACGCCAAGTTACGTCGTCATTCTTCGATTAAAGTATGGACTATTATATATTGCTGGAAAGCCCTGGATGTCTACTTTCCAACGCCGTTGAGAGCGCGCCATTTGGAGTTCTGTAGCTCCAGAAAATCCATTTCGAGTGCAGGGAGGTCAGAATCCAACAGCATCAGCAGTCCTTTTGTCAGCCTTTTTCAGAGTTTTGCTCAAATCCCTCAATTTCAGTCAGAATTTACCTGAAATCATAGAAAAACACACAAACTCATAGTAAAGTCCAGAAATGTGAATTTAGCATAAAAACTAATGAAAACATCCCTAAAAGTAGCTTAAACTTATTAAAAACTATGTAAAAACAATGCCAAAAAGCGTATAAATTATCCGCTCATCAGCAATCAAACAAATTATCCAACTATTTAACTGCTTTCTAGTTTTAATTCCATAACCTTTAGCAAGGACACAAGGTTTCACATATGGTTAAGTTGATGCATGAAAAAGAGTGGCAAGGAACTAAGTTTGGTGTTCACACACCAAAGTAAGTTCAAAAAGCCATAATCATTTTTAGACTAACCAATTGCACAAGGGCTTGTGAAGCAAGCAACCTTTGAGAATTATGTAGGACATTAGTCAACCACTGAAGATATTGTGCATCTTAACTCAAAGAAAACACAACAGAAGGAAGAATCAAAGGGCTGCAACTTCAAAGGTTGTATCTAAACTTAATCCTTGCTGCTGTAAATTGTTTTGAATCTGGGAACCCTTATATATCTTGCTAAAGTGTTTATCTAGTTGCAAGTGGAATTGTTTGTTAAGTATGCTGATCTGCATAATGCTTGTCATCCATCACTTAGCTTTGAATTTTGTTTTGTTTCCCTTATGCTTGAATAAAAGAAAAATGTTTGAATTAGAAAGTAAATATCCAATGTTGCATAAGTTGGAATGGAAGTTAATGGTGGTATATGTGTTTGATTAAATGCATAACTCATGAAATAACTGCTGCATGATGTCATTTTCATTGAAGTGTGAGCTAGCTTGCTGTCATAAAGGTTCCTATCAGTAAAGAAAAAAATCCCTTGAGAACAAAATAAAACAGAAAGAAAAGGAAAAAGAAAAAGCCAATGTGGCAAGAAAAACAAAGAATAAAGGCTGGGCACCAATAGCTTGGACCCTAGGACACATGCCTGTGGTGTTCTTGTATTGGGATATGCTTGGATAAGTAAAATTCTAAGGGGTATTTCAAAACCTGGCCACTTAGATCAACTGATTTGGGATGGCCAATTGAAAGTCCACAATAAAGAGCAACCTAGATACAGAACATTTAGTTATCCAAAGAGATGCTGGGCATCAATGATCCTAGGAGGAAATAGTGAGCCATGTGTCTGTGGTGGAGAGATGTTGAGTAAAAATAAAGCCAAAGGCTGCTGCAACATTTGACACCAAGCCTTCAAAGAATAATAAGATTGTTAAGCAAAATAAGAAAATAAAAGTTAGCAAGGGAGCAAGTAAAGAGTAAACCTTATAACAGCAAGCTTAGTGAGCCTTTGAGGAAAGGTGTATATTATGTAACAGCAAACAATAACTGAGTTATCATTGTCTGCATAAAAAATCCATGAATCAAGTTCTGCTATATGCCTAATAAGGATATGTATGCTTTTCTTTTTTCATTTAATTTCCTCTTAATTTTGATGCTTGCTTGGGGACAAGCAAGATTTAAGTTTGGTGTTGTGATGACAAGTCATCATATACCCATTTCTCAAGCTAATTTCACTTGTTTCATTAGTTTTTATGCATTTTCTTGCACCATAAGTAAGCAATTTAGAGTGGAATTTCATGTCTTATTTGAATCAATCAACCACCACTTAATTGATGCTAAATCATGAGGTTTAAGCTAAATTTAATTGAATTTTAATTGATTTATAAACCTTGTGAATTTAGTGATACTTTGATTGGTTGTTTTGATTATTTGAAGGTGAAGAAAAAGAAGAAAAGAGTGAAGCGTGGCATAAGAAAGCGTGGCCCAAGGAAGAAAAGAGTGTAGCGCATGGAAGGAAGGAAGCCACATTGCCCTCCTCAAGTGCACACTGCCCTCCAAGGGAGCACAACAATGAACCAAGCACTCAAGGCCTCACTGTCCTGCCCTCCTTGAGGGCGGAGCACAATTCTAGGCCAAGAAACAAGGGAAGGAAAAATTCTGCGCTGCCTCCCTCAAGAGCAATATCGGGCTCTCACCAAAATAAATCAAAGGAAATTGTCTCCAAGTGCCACCCATGGGTTTCGAACCCAAGAACAAGAAGGAAAGAAGTAGCGCTCAAATACAAGGAAAACAAGAAAAAATTGGTTTATTTTCAACCTCCAAGGATCGAACATAGCACCTTGAGGAAGCAAAGAACTAGGCGCTACTTTGGTGCCAAGAAACCTAAGGAAGAAATACAACAAAAAGCCATCTAGCAAGTTTCGAACCTGGGACCTCACCCAAGAGCAAGGAAAGCGCTGCCCACAAGGAGGGCAGGGCAGCGTTCCTTGGTGCATGGCGCACATCCTTGGCACGGCCAGCAGCAAGCACGCACGGGCAGGGAGGCAAAGCGCACCATGGCAACATTGCCCTGCCCTCCACAAGGGCAGGGCAGCATCCTGATGCCTATCCCACACTTGGCACGCAACATGCTTCATCACAAAATTTCCCTGCTCTGCCCTCCACAAGGGCAGGGCAGCCTCCTGGGAGCAAGATGGGCTGAATTTCACTCAAAAATCCAACTTAGTTCATTTCTTCACCAAATCAAAAAGCCCACTCAAAATTCTTAAATCCAAAATCGAAAGTGTATAAATAGGTGTTAGTTAGGATTAGAGGAGAAGTTTTTTCTGGAGAGAGCTTACTTTCATTTTAATTTTGATCCTTATTCAACTTGAGAGCTCACTTTCCATTTTTCTGTTTTCTGCAATTGGAGGAGAGAATTCATTTCTTCTACCTCTGATCTTTTGGTTTTCTTTACTGGGTCTTGTTTGAGTCTTGAATGTGAAGAATTGAGGAATTTCTGTCTCAATCTCCCTTCAAGATCTCTTTGATTTTTCTACTGCATAATTCAGTTCAATTCCATTTCCTTTACTGCTGCAATCTTTAATTTCTCTTTAATTGCTTTGTGAACTTGGATCTAGGAAGGTAATTGAGATCTAGAATCTGCTATCTTGTCTCTGGAGTCCTGAGATCTGATTTTATCTTTTGGTTCTTCTGCTGAACCACTGCTGCAATTAAATTTTCATTTTCTGTTTGAGATCTAGTCAATTTCAATTCATCTCTTGCTTGGTTAATTGTTGCAATTTAATTTCCCTTGCTTAAATTCTGAATTTCCAGTCCTCAAATCCCTTTTTCATTCAAGCAATTTATATTTCTTGCACTCTAAGTTACCGTAATTTACATTTCTTGCACTTTAAGTTTCAGTCATTTAATTTCTTGTTCTTTAAGATTCAGTACCTTTAATTTCAAGTCTCTTTAATTTCTGCAAATTATCCCTTTCACTTTACATTTCCTGCTATTTACTTACTGTTGGATACAAAATCACTCAACCAGTACTTGATTTGCTTGACTAAATCAACCACTAAACTAAAATTGCTCAATCCTTCAATCCCTGTGGGATCGACCTCACTCCCGTGAGTTTTATTACTTGATGCGACCCGGTACACTTGCCGGTGAGTTTTGTGTTAGATCGTTTTCCACACATCAGACTTCAGGCATGTTTAGTTTGGGTTGTAGGGTAGACGTAGTTTCTGGTTTTTTTGGGTTCCCGACCTCATAGACTAACCAAGTGGTGCCCCCACTGTAGGTATGCCTCGTGTTGTCACTCGGGCTTCCACCTCCGACGCGGGTTATGATCCGTATGCTTGGGTGGTCTCTGACCTCAGGGATTCCCCAATCCAAATGGGTGAGGAGGAGCTCACCGAGTTTCGTCAGGCCAACTATCTGTGTGGGGGTACCGACGAGGAGGCTAATTACGACGTATACATCCCTGCTCCTCCTCACGAGCGGCTATATGAGCTCAACTTCCATGCTCCCCGGGTCCCCGATTGGATTTGGTTCTATAAAGCCATGTTTACCCACGTGGGAGTTCGCATTCCTCTCTTCGCCTTCCAGATGGGGCTTTTAAGTCAGATTTCCGTGGCGCCATCGCAGCTGCATCCAAACAGTTGGGCGTCGATTCGCTGTTTCGAGATGGTATGCGAGTATCTGGAGCTGCCGACGTCTGTGGATGTCTTCCTCTTCTTCTTCAACCTTACGAACCCTTCCAAGGAAGGGAAAGCGAGGAAGGGGTTTATGTCTTTCCGATCTTCCCAGGGGTGGAGAATATTTGGTTTGTTCGAGGACTCCTACCAAGGGTTCAAGGATAAATACTTTAAGGTTCGACCGGTCAAGGGTTGTCACCCCTTTTGGTTGTCATTGGAGAGAGAACGCCTCATCCCGACGTATTGGAGTTTCGGGGCAGGATCCAATACTTTTATTAAAGCCACCTACAAGGGGATGTCAGCTGTAGATCGGAAGATAGCCGACGTGTTATGGGCCATTTTCGGGAGAAACCATGTAAATTCCCACCTCCTCATGGGTAGTCGGGAGGTCGCCCGGGATTATATTCGTGAGTCGCCTATGTCGTGTTGGTATTTTGCATGGTTGCTTGTTTTGTCTTAGTATGCTGGTTACTAATTTGTTCATTTCTTGTTTATAATGGGGATGTCTGCTGAAGTCACCGGCCTTGAGAACTTGTACGAGACTTTCTTGGAGGAAGAGGATGGTGAGGAGGCCGGAGGGCAATCAGTGGCGCCTCCCGAGGACGAAGGGACACAAACGGCGCCCACGCCTCCCGACGTAGTAATGGCGGATAAAATCGTCGATCCAATACATGGTTCCCCCGGTCTCCAGGAAATGACGGGTACTGGGCACTCGTCTTCCGTTCATCGGGAGGAGGATGAAGAGTTAAGGGTCATCCCCACTCCCAAAAGACAAATGTCGCAGTCTAGCCCTGAGGGGGTCCTTACCATTATGGAAAGGAACTTCGATGCCGGGTCATTCATAGATACCCAATTGCTTCCCGGCACGGAGGAACATTTCCATGGTACCGACCTTTCGGGGCAAGCACGATCGATGTATCGCACCCTCCTTCGCGGCGAGGCCATAGCTCGGAAGGCTGAGTTTGAGCTGTTAGGAATGGCGTCGCTTCGTCGGAAACTCGAGACCTCTGCCACAGCCAATAATAAGCTCAAGGCTCAAGTTGAAACACTTCAGGAGCAGTTGGCCGAGGCGGGGAATAAGCTTGAGGCTGTTGAGAAGAAGACCGCGTCAGCCGAAGAAAAGTTGAAGACTGTCGATGCTTCTGTGTCTCGTCTGACGGAGCAGGAAATGACTTTGAAGAGCCAGTTAAGTGCTACACAAGGTCGAGTGGTCGTTTTGGAGAAAGAGCGGGACACAGCCGTTGCAGCCGCTAAGACTGCTCGAGATGAGGCCGATGCATTCAAGAGGAAGCACAAGGAAGTTAGAGAGCAAGGCAAGAATACGATTTTCATGACCGAGGAGGCTCTCAAGGCTCAAGTGAAGATTATTGCTCCCGATTTCGACATATCGGCAATTGGTGTTTTCAAGACTATCAAGGACGGCAAGGTTGTCGATATGCCGAAGAAGTGATTTCTTGTAACTTGTGTTTTTATGGGTTGTAAAACTTTTTCGTACTAAAACTTTTGCGCCTTTGTTAGTAGTTCGATTGGTTTGTGGACACGTTTCTTTTCTTATTATGTTGCTTTCGTTTCCCGTTTGCCGGCTTATTCGTTTTACCATTATGTTGGTATTTCTTCGAAGTCGAGTTCTTTCTTCATTATGGCTGTTTGTTATGGCCTTAGCCTAGAGGGCTCCCGGGGTGATCAGTCCCGGGGCCGTATATCGTTGTGTCTTTTGGCTCGTATGGCGTGGGACTCGTTTGCGCGATGAGTTGGCCAAGGAAAGTAAACAAAAGAGAACAAAAATATAGGCAAGTATAATTTAACCGGTAATCAAGCAAGTCTATAACCATAACAAAGGTATTGTTACAAAGTAAATGACTTAGGAATAAAACCTCCTCAGGTTGTCCGCATTCCATGTTCTCGGGATCTCTTTGCCATTGAGCTTTTCCAACTTGTAGGCGCCCTTGCCGATCACCTCTTTAACTCTGTAGGGACCTTCCCATTTTGCCGCCAGTTTGCCTTCTCCAGGGGCCGGTAAACCGATGTCGTTGCGTCTTAGGATGAGGTCGTTTTGTTCAAATTCTCTTTTGAGTATTTTGGCGTTGTATCGCACGGCCATTCTATGCTTGAGTGCTGTTTCTGACAAGTGGGCCATCTCCCTTGTTTCGTGCACTAAATCCTTTTCTACAGCTTCCTCTACTCCCTTCAGGAGTAGCCGCGGGCTCGGCTCACTGACCTCCACAGGTATTACTGCATCTAGCCCAAACGTTAGTCGGAAAGGTGTTTCTCCCGTGGATGACTACTCAGTTGTCCGGTAGGACCAGAGAACCGAGGTGAGTTCATCGGCCCAAGCACCTTTTTTATTATCAAGCCACTTCTTTAGTCCTAGTAGGATGATCTTGTTTGCAGACTCGACCTGGCCATTTGTCTGAGGGTGCTCTACCGAGGAGAATTTTTGTTTTATGCCTAGACCGGCGAGGAATTTTGTGAACTTCTTGTCGGTGAACTGCGTCCCGTTGTCCGAGATGATGGTTTCCGGAATGCCAAACTGGGTTATGACTTGTCTCCACATGAACTTCCTGCAGTTGGATGAGGATATGCTGGCTAGTGGCTCGGCCTCTACCCATTTGGTGTAGTAGTCGATGGCGACTATGAGGTACTTGACCTGCCCTGGACCGATCGGGAAAGGTCCCAAAAGGTCAATTCTTCATTGCAAGAAAGGTTGGGAGGATGTTAACAAGCTTAGCTCCGAAGCTGGTGCTTTGTGGAAGTTGGCGTTCTCTTGACACTTAACGCATTTCCTCACGAATTCTTTAGAATTTGCCATCATCGATGGCCAGTAATATCCTGCTCAGATTAGCTTCCTAGCTAGGGCTTTGCCCCCTATATGGTGGCCACAACATCCTTCGTGGACTTCTCTAAGCACGTAGTTCGTCTGGTCAGGATGTAGGCACTTCAGCAGGGGTTGGCTAAATCCTTTTTTGAACAACTGTCCCTGAATGATAGCGTACTTAGCCACCTCCCTTCTCAACGCTTTAGCACCTTTTTCGTCATTGGGGAGCTTGCTATTTTCCAAGAAGCTAGTGATGGGGTCTAACCAGGAGGGGCTTAGTCTTGACAGGTGTAGGGTAACTGTTGGCTCCTTCATCATGCCCTGTATGAGAGATCGGTTGCCTTCTCCCAGTTTCGTGCTGGCCAACTTGGATAGGAGGTCTGCCCGTGTGTTCCTTTCTCTCGGGACGTGTTGGATCGTGACCTCCTCGAATGTTTTGCTCAATTCCTTAACTTTTCCAAATATTTTTGTAATAGTGAGTCTCTGGCTTGGTAGCTCCCGTTTACTTGTGAGGTAATGACCTGTGAATCGCTGCATATCTCCAGCCTTGTCGCTCCGACTTCCTTTGCTAGGGCTAAGCCTCCTAGGAGAGCTTCGTATTCTGCTTGATTGTTCGAAACGGGAAACTCGAATTTGATTGACTGCTCGTATACGACCCCAGCCGGGTTCTCGAGGATGATCCCGGCGCCCCCGGACGTTTGGTTGGAGGCCCCGTCAACATGGAGCCTCCACCGTATGTCTGTCTCTTCGGTTGGATCCCCCGTTACTTCTACCAGAAAGTCTGCCATTGCTTGCGCCTTGATCGCATGCCAAGGTTCGTACCGTATGTCATATTGGGAGAGCTCGATGGACCAAGTCATCATCCTTCCTGCTAAATCAGGTTTTTGGAGCACTTGTCGGATTCCTTGGTCCATTTTAACGACGATCTGGTGGCCTTGGAAATATTGTTTTAATCTTCGAGAAGAGGTCAGGAGCACCAGAGCTAGCTTCTCCAGTTTACTGTACCTCAGTTCCGCCCCTTGTAGGGCCCTGCTCACGAAATAGACTAGTTGATAGGCCTTCTACTCCTCTCGTACCAAAACCGTTGCCAGGGCTTCCCCCGTTATGGCTAGGTACAAGTATAGTGGCTCTCCAACTTTGGGCTTTCCGAGCACCGGGGGTGTTCCTAGGATTTCTTTGAAGTGTCTGAACGCTTCCTCGCATGCAGGAGTCCATTGATGACAATAATTAGGCCTTGCTTCATTTAGTTAACCCCTAGGTATAGAGGAAAGTCAAATGAGAGTAACTAACTTGAGTCACAAGTCCTAGTTTTACCTTAGGAAAATCTAGCTTTAGTGCACTCCAAGTCAATTAGCAATTTCTAATTCCAAATCAACAATTGACATAAACTATTCAACTCTTTCTAATGGTCCAAACCCTATGCCAAGTAAGAAACTTTTACTCCATAACTAGTGTTGGAATTTTATCAAACAATTGATGAGCAAGGATGAAAGGCATAGTAAAAAATGAAAAGGAAGTAGAATTGAAAGTGCTCCAACACAAGGAACTAACAACAATTGACAAAGAACAACAATGGGAATGAACTTCTCAAGAAATTGATAGAATCCAAAACTACAAAGTTAAATCTAGGATCTATGAGAATTGAGAAATTACAAGCACTAATTGAGATTAGAGAAGAAGATCTATAACATGAACAAAGTAAATTGAGAATTGCAATAGATCTCACCAAAGAGTGATTGAGAATTCAGAAATGGAAGAAGATGAACCCTAATGAGAGCTTGGAATCTCTCCTCTACCTCTCCAAGAGTGTAACTAACTATAGCAAAAATCTAGAACAATCTAAAAATGAGCCAAAAAAAATCCCCTAACCCTTCAATCCCTGGTCTTCTTAAGCTCTTCCCGCCAAGGCACTTCCCCAAAATGAGATCTCCAACTGCCTCCACGCACAGGTCACGTGACTTCTTAAAAAAATCATATTCGAGCATCGGCGCGCATGCGCAAAGCACGCGTACGCGCCACTGGGGCATCTTGTAATGTGAGAGGAGGCGTAACGTACGCGTGTGCGCTGATAAGCGGATAATTTATACGCTTTTTGGCATTGTTTTTAGTATGTTTTTAGTATATTTTAGTTAGTTTTTATTATATTTTTATTAGTTTTTAGTTAAAATTCACTTTTCTGGACTTTACTATGAGTTTGTGTGTTTTTCTGTGATTTCAGGTATTTTCTGGCTGAAATTGAGGGTCCTGAGCAAAAATCTAATTCAGAGGCTGAAAAGGACTGCAGATGCTGTTGGATTCTGACCTCCCTGCACTCAAAGTGGATTTTCTAGAGCTACAGAAGCCCAATTGGCGCTCTCTCAACGGCGTTGGAAAGTAGACATCCTGGGCTTTCCAGCAATGTATAATAGTTCATACTTTGCCTGAGATTTGATGGCCCAAACTGGCGTAGCAAATCAGCTTCAGAATTCCTAGCGTTTAACGCCGGAACTGGCATAAAAATTGGAGTTAAACGCCCAAACTGGCATAAAAGCTGGCGTTTAACTACAGAAAAGTCTCTACACATGAAAGCTTCAATGCTCAGCCCAAGCACACACTAAGTGGACCCCGGAAGTGGATTTTTACGTCATTTACTCATTTATGTATACCCTAGGTTACTAGTTCACTATTAATAGGATCTTTTGACATTGTATCTACACCTCATGACACATTACACGTTTCTCATTGTATTTTCTACGGCATGAGTCTCTAAACCCCATGGTTGGGGGTGAGGAGCTCTGCTGTGTCTTGATGGATTAATGCAATTACTACTGTTTTTCATTCAATCATGCTTGCTTCTATTCTAAGATATCACTTGTTCCTAAACCTGATGAATGTGATGAACCGTGACACTCATCATCATTCTCACCTATGAACGTGTGCCTGACAACCACCTCCGTTCTACCTTAGATTGAGTAGATATCTCTTGGATTCCTTAATCAGAATCTTCGTGGTATAAGCTAGAATTGATGGCGGCATTCAAGAGAATCCGGAAGGTCTAAACCTTGTCTGTGGTATTCGGAGTAGGATTCAAGGATTGAATGACTGTGACGAGCTTTAAACTCCTGAAGACTAGGCGTTAGTGACAGACACAAAAGAATCACTGGATTCTATTCCAACCCGATTGAGAACCGACAGATGATTAGCCGTGCTGTGACAGAGCGCGTTGAACATTTTCACTGAGAGGATGGGAGGTAGCCATTGACAACGGTGAAACCCTACATACAGCTTGCCATGGAAGGAGTCTTGCGTGCTTGAAGAAGAAGACAGTAGGAAAGCAGAGATTCAGAAGATAGAGCATCTCCAAAACCTCAACCTGTTCCCCATTACTGCAAAACAAGTACTTATTTCATGTTCTTTTGCTTTTTACAATCAACCCTGATAATTATTGATATCCTGACTAAGAGTTACAAGATAACCATAGCTTGCTTCAAGCCGACAATCTCCGTGGGATCGACCCTTACTCACGTAAGGTATTACTTGGATGACCCAGTGCACTTGCTGTTAGTTGTGCGGGATTGCAAAAGTGTGATTGCAATTTCGTGCACCAAGTTTTTGGCGCCGTTGCCGGGGATTGTTCGAGTTTGGACAACTGACGGTTTATCTTGTTGCTTAGATTAGGACTGTTTTATTTTTGTTGGTTTAGAGTCTTTTATTTGAGTGTAGTTTCATATTTTAAGTTTGGTGTCAATTGCATGCTTTTGTTTTTCTTTTAATTTTTTAATTTGCATGTCCTTAGTCCCTTTTTGATCTTTAAAAAATTCTAAGTTTGGTGTCTTCTTTGTGTTTTCCTTTAGGTTTTCGAAAATTTGTGTTTGATTTTCTAAAAATTTTAAGTTTGGTGTCATTTTGTTGTTTTTCTCTTTCCTCATTTAAAAAAAATCAATCTTTTTCAATCATATATTTTCAATTGCTAATTCCAAAATCTTTTTAATTAACTAATTGATTTAGTTTTCAATTTGCTTTGATCTTATTTTCTTTTAATTTTCAAAATTTGATTTTATTTTCCATTTGTTTTATTTTATTATTTTCGGTCAAATAAAAAAAATACTTTACTTGTGAATCCATATCATATTCCCTTTCTCCATCATGGACCTAAGTGGAATTGAACAGTCCAGAAGGACTCTGGGGTCATATGCTAACCCCCTTACAGCTGCATATGGGAGTAGCATCTGTATACCTCCCATTAAAGCAAGCAGCTTTGAGCTAAATCCTCAACTCATTATCATGGTGCAGCAAAATTGCCAGTATTCTGGTCTTCCACAGGAAGAACCTACTGAGTTTCTGGCACAATTCTTACGAATTGCTGACACAGTACGTGATAAAGAGGTGGATCAGGATGTCTACAGATTATTACTGTTTCCATTTGCTGTAAAAGATCAAGCTAAGAGGTGGTTGAATAACCAACCTACAGCAAGCATAAAGACATGGAAACAGTTATCAAACAAATTCCTGAATCAATTTTACCCTCCAAAAAGGATGACACAGCTAAGGCTGGACATCCAAGGCTTTTAAACAAGAGGATAATGAATCCCTTTATAATGCCTGGGAGAGGTATAGAGGTATGCTAAGAAAATGCCCCTCTGAAATGTTTTCAGAGTGGGTACAGTTAGACATCTTCTACTATGGGCTTACAGAAAAAGCTCAGATGTCTCTAGACCACTCAGTAGGTGGATCTATACATATGAGGAAGACGACTGAAGAGGCTCAAGAGCTTATAGATACTGTTGCTAGAAATCAACATTTGTACTCTAGCAATGAGTTCTCCACAAAAGAAGAAGTCATGGCAGTAGCCACTGATCCTAATCCTCAAGAACAGATGATTGAGCTTAATCAGCAATTACACCTGATGACAAAACAGTTAGCAGAATTTAAAGAGATGCTCCAAGAAACTAAAATTGCTAACAAGAGCATAGAATCACAGTTGAATCAGGCAAAACAGCAGCTATCTAAACAGATAACAGAAGAATGCCAAGCAGTTCAACTGAGGAGTGGGAAGACATTGAATAACACTGCTCAAGGTAGCAAAAAGCCAATAAAGGAACAATTGACAGAGGATAGCCAAATCACTATCCAAAATCCCTCTGAGGACAGTAAGAGCCCAGAGAGGAATACTCTTGGCGTTCAAACGCCAGAAAAGGGGGGAAAGCTGGCATTAAACGCACATTCCCTACCCAGTTCTGGCGTTCAAACGCCAGAAAAGGGGGAAAAGTTGCCGTTAAACGCCCATTTTCCACCCAATCCTGGCGTTCAAACGCCAATGGGGAATCAGACACCTAAGAGTGCTGATAGTAACCCCTCTAAAAAGGCTTCTCCAACCACTTCTATAAGGAATAAACCTGCAGCAACTAAGGTTGAAGAATATAAAGCCAAGATGCCTTATCCTCAGAAACTCCGCCAAGTGGAGCAGGATAAGCAATTTGCCCGCTTTGCAGACTACCTAAGGACTCTTGAAATAAAGATTCCGTTTGCAGAGGCACTTGAGCAAATACCTTCTTATGCTAAGTTCATGAAAGAAATCTTAAGTCATAAGAAGGATTGGAGAGAAACTGAAAAAGTATTTCTCACTGAAGAATGCAGTGCAGTCATTCTGAAAAGCTTACCAGAAAAGCTTCAAGATCCAGGAAGCTTTATGATACCATGCACATTAGAAGGTGCTTGCACCAAGACAGCCCTGTGTGACCTTGGAGCAAGCATCAATCTAATACCTGCATCCACTATCAGAAAGCTTGGGTTGACTGAAGAAGTCAAACCAACCCGGATATGCCTCCAACTTGCTGATGGCTCCATTAAATATCCATCAGGCATAATTGAGGACATGATTGTCAAGGTTGGGCCATTCGCCTTTCCAACTGACTTTGTAGTGCTGGAAATGGAGGAGCACAAGAGTGCAACTCTCATTCTAGGAAGACCTTTCCTAGCAACTGGATAAACTCTCATTGATGTACAAAAA
Source organism: Arachis stenosperma (assembly GCF_014773155.1). NCBI lineage: Eukaryota > Viridiplantae > Streptophyta > Magnoliopsida > Fabales > Fabaceae > Arachis > Arachis stenosperma. The sequence goes on along the minus strand of NC_080378.1, from coordinate 59,936,188 downwards.
GGGGAAGTAACCCTGAGAGTCAATGAGGATGAGTTCAAGTTGAATGCTGTAAAAGCTATGCAGCATCTAGACACATCAAATGACTGCATGGGCGCTGACATTATTGACTCTTTGGTGGAAGAGATCAATATGACTGAGAGTCTCGAATCAGAGCTAGAGGACATCTTTAAAGATGTTCAGCCTGATTTGGAGGAATCAGAGAGAATAATAGAACCTCTGAAAATCCCTCAGGAAGAGGAGAAACCTCCCAAACCCGAGCTTAAATCATTACCACCATCCCTGAAATATGCATTTCTGGGAGAAGGTGATACCTTTCCTGTAATCATAAGCTCTGCTTTAAATCCACAGGAAGAGGAAGCACTGATTCAAGTGCTAAGGACACACAAGACAGCTCTTGGGTGGTCCATAAGTGATCTTAAGGGCATTAGCCCAGCAAGATGCATGCACAAGATCCTATTGGAGGATAATGCCAAACCAGTGGTCCAACCACAAAGGCGGCTAAATCCAGCCATGAAGGAGGTAGTGCAGAAAGAGGTCACTAAATTACTAGAGGCTGGGATTATTTATCCTATTTCTGATAGCCCCTGGGTGAGCCCTGTCCAAGTTGTCCCCAAGAAGGGAGGCATGACAGTAGTTCATAATGAAAAAAATGAACTGGTTCCTACAAGAACAGTCACAGGGTGGCGTATGTGTATTGACTACAGAAGGCTCAATACAGCCACCAGAAAGGATCATTTTCCTTTACCATTCATAGACCAAATGCTAGAAAGACTAGCTGGTCATGATTATTACTGCTTTTTGGATGGCTATTCAGGTTACAACCAAATTGCAGTAGATCCTCAAGACCAAGAGAAAACAGCATTTACTTGCCCTTCTGGCGTGTTTGCCTACAGGAGGATGCCTTTTGGTCTGTGTAATGCTCCTGCAACCTTTCAGAGATGCATGCTATCCATCTTCTCTGATATGGTGGAGAAATTCGTGGAAGTCTTCATGGATGACTTCTCAGTATATGGAGACTCATTCAGCTCCTGTCTTAACCACCTAGCACTTGTCCTGAAAAGGTGCCAAGAGACTAACCTGGTTTTAAACTGGGAGAAATGTCACTTTATGGTGACCGAAGGAATTGTCCTTGGACACAAAATTTCAAGCAAGGGAATAGAGGTGGATAAGGCAAAGATAGAGGTAATTGAAAAATTACCACCACATGCCAATGTTAAGGCAATCAGAAGCTTTCTGGGGCATGCAGGATTCTACAGAAGGTTTATAAAGGATTTTTCGAAAATTGCAAAACCTCTGAGCAACCTGCTAGCTACTGACACACCATTTGTGTTTGACACACAATGTCTGCAGGCATTTGAGACCCTGAAAGCTAAGCTGGTCACAGCACCGGTCATCTCTGCACCAGACTGGACACTGCTATTCGAACTAATGTGTGATGCCAGTGACCATGCCATTGGTGCAGTGTTGGGACAGAGGCATAACAAGCTTCTGCATGTCATTTATTATGCCAGCCGTGTTCTAAATGATGCACAGAAGAATTACACAACCACAGAAAAAGAGTTACTTGCAGTGGTCTATGCCATTGACAAGTTTAGATCCTATCTAGAAGGATCAAAGGTGATTGTGTACACTGACCATGCTGCTCTTAAGTACTTACTCACAAAGCAGGATTCAAAACCCAGGCTCATAAGATGGGTGTTGCTTTTGCGAGAGTTTGATATAGAAATAAGAGACAGAAAAGGGACAGAGAACCAAGTAGCTAATCATCTGTCCCGAATAGAACCAGTAGCTGGGGCGTCCCTCCCTTCTACTGAGATCTCTGAGACTTTCCCAGATGAGCAACTCTTTGCCATTCAGAAAGCTCCATAGTTTGCAGATATTGCAAATTACAAAGCTGTGAGGTTCATACCCCAGGAGTACAGCAGGGTGCAAAGAAAGAAATTAATTTCAGATGCCAAATACTACCTGTGGGATGAGCCATATCTCTTTAAGAGATGTGCAGACGGAATGATCCGCAGATGTGTACCCAGAGAGGAAGCACAAAGGATCCTATGGCACTGCCATGGATCACAGTATGGGGGACATTTTGGAAGTGAGCGAACAGCCACTAAGGTCTTCCAATGTGGCTTCTACTGGCCTACTCTCTATAGAGATGCCCGAGAGTTTGTGCGTAACTGTGACAGTTGCCAAAGAGCTGGTAACTTGCCTCATGGATGCGCCATGCCTCAACAAGGGATCCTAGAGATTGAATTGTTTGATGTATGGGGCATTGACTTCATGGGTCCGTTCCCACCATCATACTCAAACACTTACATTCTGGTGGCAGTGGACTATGTATCTAAGTGGGTAGAAGCAATCGCTACACCCACTAATGATACTAAGATCGTGCTGAAATTCCTCCAGAAACACATCTTCAGCAGATTTGGCGTTCCCAGAGTCCTAATCAGTGATGGGGGTACTCATTTCTGCAATAAACAGCTGTACTCTGCCATGGTCCGATATGGAATTAGCCACAAAGTGGCAACCCCGTATCATCCACAGACAAATGGGCAAGCTGAAGTCTCTAACAGAGAGCTAAAAAGAATCCTAGAACGGACTGTAATTGCCCATAGAAAGGATTGGGCAAAGAGCTTGGATGATGCTATGTGGGCATACAGAACAGCATTCAAGACTCCAATAGGAACCTCTCCATACCAACTTGTGTATGGCAAGGCCTGTCATCTGCCCGTGGTACTGGAACATAAAGCCTACTGGGCAACCAGATTCCTAAACCTGGATGCTAAGTTAGCTGGTGAAAAAAGATTTCTCCAGCTAAATGAGCTAGATGAATTTAGACTCAGTGCCTTTGAAAATGCAAAGATTTATAAGGAAAAGGCAAAGAAGTGGCATGACAAGAAGTTGTCATCCAGAGTCTTTGAGCCAGGACAAAAAGTTCTGCTCTTCAACTCTAGGCTCAGATTGTTCCCAGGAAAACTTAAATCCCGCTGGAGGGGTCCGTATGTGATTACAGGAGTATCACCATATGGATATGTTGAGCTTCAGGATACTGATTCTGACAAGAAGTTCATTGTTAATGGACAGAGGATCAAGTATTATCTTGAAAGCAATTTTGAGCAAGAATGCTCAAAACTGAGACTTGAGTGATTCTCAGTGAAGGTCCAGCTAAAGACAATAAAGAAGCGCTTGCTGGGAGGCAACCCAGTGATTAGCAGGTTATCTGTTTTGTTTAATCAAGGATCAATCCATATTCTCAAAAGGGCAAATATCAAAATTGAAGGAATTCACAGAGTTACAGAAGGATTCAGTACAAAAAGCAGAGAAAAAGAGCTTGCTGGCGAAAAAACGCCAGTAAAGGGTACTTTGGGCGTTAAACGCCAGAATGGGCACCATTCTGGGCGTTTAACGCCAGTAAAGGTGCCATTTTGGGCGTTAAACGCCAGAATGGGCACCATTCTGGGCGTTTAGCAAAACGCCCAGTGATGAAGGGAATTCTGGCGTTTAACGCCAGCCAGGGTACCTGGCTGGGCGTTAAACGCCCACAATGGCCAACAATTGGGCGTTAAACGCCAGAATGGATGCTATTCTGGGCGTTTAATGCCAGAAAGGTGGGGGACAGGGATTTTGCTTTCTGATTAAATTTTTTTTTTCAAACTTTCCTTTTTTGATCCATAATTTTCTACATAAACACATTTCAAACATTCATCATTCACCTTCAAATTTTCAAAAATTAAAATCATTCTTCAATCTCTCTCAAATCCTTCCCAAATCTTCTTCAAAAACTCAAATATTTCTCAAATTCTTTCCATATCTTCTCAAATCTCCTTCAAAATTTTCGAAATCTCTCCCCCTCCCTTATAAATACATGTTCGGCCACCCCTTTCTCCCCACCATTCGAATTTGCTCTCCTCCTCTCTCCCCTCTTTCCTTTCTTTTGCTTGAGGGCAAGCAAACCTCTAAGTTTGGTGTGCTTTTCCGTGATCACTAAGCCAAGATTCATCAAGATCATGGCTCCTAAGGGAAAACAAACCAATTTAAGAGGCAAGAAAGAGAATAATCCAAAGAGTCTTTGGAATCAAGAGAAGTTCTTAACCAAAGAACATGAAGACCATTATCACAAAATAATGGGTCTGAGGTCAGTGATCCCAGAAGTCAAATTTGATCTAAAAGAAGATGAATATCCGGGGATCCAAGAGCAAATTCGAAACAAAGGATGGGAAGTTCTAACCAATCCTGAGATAAAGGTTGGAAGAAATATGGTTCAGGAATTCTACTCAAATCTGTGGCTGACAGATAAGCAGAGAATGACTGGAACTGCTTTCCATACTTACAGAACCATGGTCAGAGGGAAAGTTATCTACTTCCATCTGGACAAAATAAGAGAGGTCTTCAAATTGCCTCAACTGCAAGATGATCCTGAATCCTTTAATAGGAGAATGGTGAGAGCAGATAAGGGGTTGGATCAAGTTCTAGAGGACATTTGCCTCCCTGGAACTAAGTGGATAACCAATTCAAAAGGTGTCCCAAACCAACTCAAGAGGGGAGACCTCAAACCAATTGCAAGAGGCTAGCTAGACTTTATTGGGCGTTCCATATTGCCCACTAGCAACCGTTCTGAGGTCACTATCAAGAGAGCAGTGATGATTCATTGCATTATGCTTGGAAAAGAAGTGGAGGTTCATCATCTGATTGCTTGTGAGATCTACACAATTGCAAATAAGAATTCCACTGAAGCCAAACTGGCTTACCCAAGCTTGATCTCCTTGCTCTGTAAAGAGGCTGGGGTGAAGATGGGAGTAGATGAATTCGTACCCATTGAACATCCAATCACCAAGAAGTCAATGGAAGGACAAATGCAAGACAACTCTATCAAAAAGAGGGCGCAGGAGTTCCTCCCTGAATTTCCTGAAATTGACTACTGGGTGGTGGACGAAATTGTGATCCTTATTCTTTAAGTTGCACTCCTTGTAAAATTATGGAATTTAAGAAATTGGCACGAGGGAACCATGGATCATTTGTGATCAATGTTCTAACTATTTTGAGAGGCATCATTATTATGGCACTGGTTGAATCCACAACTCCGTTCAACTAACCAGCAAGTGTACTGGGTCGTCCAAGTAATAAACCTTACGTGAGTAAGGGTCGAATCCACAGAGATTGTTGGTATGAAGCAAGCTATGGTCACCTTGTAAATCTCAGTCAGGCAGATTAAATATTGATTTATGGTTTCGAAAATTAATAATAAAAGGAAATAACAAAAGGGATAGAATACTTATGCAGATTCATTGGTAGGAATTTCAGATAAGTGAATGGAGATGCTGTATGACTCAAGGACGCCTGCTCTCCTACTGCTTCTACTCAGTCCTTCTTACTCCTTTCCATGGCAAGCTTTGTATAGGGGTTCACCATCAGCGGTGGCTACTTTCAATCCTCTCGGGAAAATGATCCTATGCGGCTGTCACTCGCACGGCTAATCGTCTGGAGGCATCACCTATGGTTGATGGCTACATCCCATCCTCGCAGTGAAAACTAATGCTCACGCACTCTGTCACAGTACGGCTAATCACTGGTTGGTTCCTGCGCCTACTGGAATAGAATCCCTTGATTCTTTTGCGTCTGTCACTAACGCCCAGCACTTGCAAGTTTGAAGCACGTCACAGTCATTCATTACCGGAATCCTACTCGGAATACCACAGACAAGGTTAGACTCTCCGGATTCCCAGGATCCTACTCGGAATACCACAGACAAGGTGAGACTTTCCGGATCCTCATAAATGCCGCCATCTATCTAGCTTATACCACGAAGATTCTGTTGGGGAATCTAAGAGATACGCATTCAAGCTCTGTTGCATGTAGAACGGAAGTGGTTGTCAATCACGCGCGTTCATAAGTGAGAATGATAATGAGGGTTATCTAACTCATCACATTCATCATGTTCTTGGGTACGAATGAATATCTTGGAATAAGAATAAAAGAGGAATTGAATAAAAGAAAATAGAATTTCATTAATACTTGAGGTACAGCAGAGCTCCACACCCTTAATCTATGGTGTGCAGAAACTCCACCGTTGAAAATACATAAGCAAAAGAGGTTCAGGCATGGCCGAATGGCCAGCCCTCTCCATGATCAAGTGACCGAATGAATAAATACTTAAAGTGGTCAAAAGATGTCTAATACAATAGATAAATGTCCTATATATACTAGACTAGCTACTAGGGTTTACATGAGTAAGTAATTGATGCATAAATCAACTTCCGGGGCCCACTTGGTGTGTGCTTGGGCTGAGCTTGATCTATCCACGAGCTTAGGCTTCTCTTGGAGTTGAATTTCGAGTTATGACGTGTTTTGGGCGTTCAACTCCAGATCATGACGTTTTTCTGGCGTTTAACTCCAGACAGCAGCATGTACTTGGCGTTCAACGCCAAGTTACGTCGTTATTCTTCAAATAAAGTATGGACTATTATATATTGATGGAAAGCCCTGGATGTCTACTTTCCAACGCCGTTGAGAGCGCGCCAATTGGAGTTCTGTAGCTCCAGAAAATCCATTTCGAGTGCATGGAGGTCAGAATCCAACAGCATCAGCAGTCCTTTTGTCAGCCTTTTTCATAGTTTTGCTCAAGTCCCTCAATTTCAGCCAGAATTTACGTGAAATCACAGAAAAACACACAAACTCATATTAAAGTCCAGAAATGTGAATTTAACATAAAAACTAATGAAAACATCCCTAAAAGTAGCTTGAACTTACTAAAAACTACCTAAAAATAATGCCAAAAAGCGTATAAATTATCCGCTCATCACAACACCAAACTTAAATTGTTGCTTGTCCCCAAGCAACTGAAAATCAATTAGGATAAAAAGAAGAGAATATACTATAAATTCCAGAATATCAATGAATATTAATTATAATTAGATGAGCGGGACTTGTAGGTTTTTGCTTCTGAACAGTTTTGGCATCTCAATTTTTCCTTTGTAGTTTAGAGGGATTGGCGTCTCTGGGGAACTTAGAATTTTGGGATAGTGTTATTGACTTTCTTAGTTAAGCATGTTGATTCTTGAACACAGCTACTTATGAGTCTTGGCCGTGGCCCTAAGCACTTTGTTTTCCAGTATTACCACCGGATACATAAATGCCACAGACACATAGCTGGGTGAACCTTTTCAGATTGTGACTCAGCTTTGCTAGAGTCCCCAGTTAGTGGTGTTCAGAGCTCTTAAGCACACTCTTTTGCTTTGGATCACGACTTTAACCACTCAGTCTCAAGCTTTTCACTTGGACCTTCATGACACAAGCACATGGTTAGGGACAGCTTGATTTAGCCACTTAGGCCTGGATTTTATTTCCTTGGGCCCTCCTATCCATTGATGCTCAAAGTCTTGGATCCTTTTTACCCTTGCCTTTTGGTTTTAAGGGCTATTGGCTTTTTCTATTGCTCCTTCTTTTTCTATATACTCTTTTTAGCCATTTTTTTTTCACTGCTTTTTCTTGCTTCAAGAATCAATTTTATGATTTTTCAGATCATCAATAACATTTCTCTTTGTTCATCATTCTTTCAAGAGCCAACAATTTTAACACTCATAAACAACAATATCAAAAGACATATGCACTGTTCAATCATTCATTCAGAAAACAAAAAGTATTGTCACCACATCAATATAATTAAACTAAATTCAAGGATAAATTCGAAATTCATGTACTTCTTGTTCTTTTGGATTAAAACATTTTTTCTTTTAAGAGAGGTGAAGGATTAATGGAATTTATTCATAGCTTTAAGGCATGGTTACATACTAATGATCATGAAATAAAGACACAAAACATAGATAAACACAATAATTAAAAACCGAAAACAGAAAGAAATAAAGAACAAGGAATGAATCCACCTTTAGTGGCGTCTTCTTCTTGAAGGACCAATGATGTTCTTCAGTTCTTCTATGTCCCTTCCTTGCCTTTGTTGCTCCTCCCTCATTGCTCTTTGATCTTCTCTTATTTCTTGGAGAATGATGGAGTGCTCATGATGTTCCACCCTTAGTTGTTCCACATTATGGCTCAGATCTTCTAAGGAGGTGTTGAGTTGCTCCCAATAGTTGTTGGGAGGAAAGTGCATTCCTTGATGCATTTGTTGATGATGAACTTCCTCATGTTCTTCTTGAGGGCCGTGAGGAACTTCTCTTGTTTGCTCCATCCTTTTCTTGGTGATGGGCTTGTCTTCTTCAATGGAGACATCTCCATCTATGATAACTCCAGCTGAGTAACATAGATGGCATATAAGGTGGGGGAAGGCTAGCCGTGCCATGTGTGAAGGCTTGTAAGCTATTTTGTAGAGTTCATTGGAGATGACTTCATGAACTTCTACTTCCTCTCCAATCATGATGCTATGAATCATGATGGCCCGATCCACAGTAACTTCAGATCGGTTGCTTGTAGGGATGATGGATCTTTGGATGAACTCCAACCATCCTCTAGCTACAGGCTTGAGGTCCAGTCTTCTTAGTTGGACTGGCTTGCCTTTGGAGTCTATTCTCCATTGGGCGCCTTCCACACAAATGTCCATTAGGACTTGGTCCAACCTTTGATTAAAGTTGACCCTTCTTGTGTAGGGGCGTTCATCACCTTGCATCATGGGTAAGTGAAACGCCAACCTCACATTTTCCGGACTGAAATCTAAGTATTTCCCCCGAACCATTGTGATGTAGTTCTATGGATTCGGGTTCATACTTTGATCATGGTTCCTAGTGATCCATGCATTGGCATAGAACTCTTGAACCATCAATATTCTGACTTGTTGCATGGGGTTGGTTATGACTTCCCAACCTCTTCTTTGGATTTCATGTCGGATTTTCGGATACTCATTCTTTTTGAGCTTGAAAGGGACCTCAGGGATCACCTTCTTTCTTGCCACAACATCATAGAAGTGGTCTTGATGGCTTTTGGAGATGAATCTTTCCTTCTCCCATGACTCGGAGGTGGAAGCTTTTGCTTTCCCTTTCCCTTTTCTTGAGGAAACTCCGGCCTTAGGTGCCATTGGTAATGGAAAAACAAAAAAAGCTTATGCTTTTACCACACCAAACTTAAAATTTTGCTCGTCCTCGAGCAAGAAAGAAAAGAAGAGTAGAAGAAGAAGAAGAGAATATGGTAGAGAGGGAGAGAGTAGGTTCGGCTATATGGGAGAAGAAGGGGTTTGTGGTATGTGAAAATGAAGAAGAATAGGAGGTTATTTATAGGGAGAGGGAGGGTGGTAGTTTGGCCATTTTGGGTGGGAATGGGTGGGAAATTGAATTTGAATTTTATGAGGGTAGGTGGGGGTTTATGGGAAAGGGGAGGTTGATGTGAATGGTGAATGGGGTAATTGGGAAGAGAACTTGAGGTGATTGGTGAAGGTTTTTGGGAAGTGTGATATGGGGAAGGGTGAAATGAGATTTGGATTAGGAGAGTGTGATTAGGATTAGAAGGTAAGGTGGGAATATGGTAGGTGGGGATCCTGTGGGGGCCACAAATCCTGAGGTGAGGATCCTGTGGGGTCCACAGATCCTAAGGTGAAAACAAATACCATTCCTTCACCATATAGGCATGTAAATTGCCTTCATGCATCATTCTGGCGTTCAAACGCCCATTGGTGCATGTTCTGGGCGTTCAACGCCCATGTAATGCATGTTTCTGGCGTTGAACGCCAGTTTCATGCTTGTTCCTGGCGTTCAACGCCAGTTTGTCCTCTCTGTGCACCATCCTGGCATTTAACGCCAGGTTGTTGCTTGTTTTGGGCGTTCAGCGCCAGAATGGTGCTCTGTTCTGGCGTTGAACGCCGGCCAGATGCACCTTACTGGCGTTGAACGCCAGTCTGCGCTACCTCCGGGGTGAAAATTTTTTTCTTCTGTTTTTGACTCTGTTTTTAATTTTTTTGATTTTTTTCGTGACTCCTCATGATCATGTACCTAATAAAACACAAAAATAACAAAGAAACAAAATAAAATAAAATTAGATAAATAAAATTGGGTTGCCTCCCAACAAGCGCTTCTTTAATGTCAATAGCTGGACAGTGGCTCTCATGGAGCCACATGGTGATCAGGTCAATTTAGTGTGTAGTCCCAACACCAAACTTAGAGTTTGGATATGGGGTTTGAACACCAAACTTAAAGCTTGGTTGTGGCCTCACAACACCAAACTTAGAGTTTGACTGTGTGGGCTCTTCTTGACTCTGAACTGAGAGAAGCTCTTCATGCTTACTCTCTTTTGTCACAGAGGGATGGCCATGTGCCTGAAACACAAGGTAGTCTCCATTCAATTGAAGGACTAACTCACCTCTGTTGACATCTATCACAGCTCCTGCTGTGGCTAGGAAAGGTCTTCCTAGGATGATGCATTCATCATCTTCCTTCCTAGTGTCTAGGATTATGAAATCAGTAGGGATGTAAAGGCCTTCAATCCTTACTAGCACGTCCTCCACTATTCCATAAGCTTGTCTCATGGACTTGTCTGCCAATTGTAATGCAAACAAGGCAGGTTGTACCTCAATAATCCCCAGCTTCTCCATTACAGAGAGTGGCATCAGGTTTATCCCTGACCCCAGATCACATAGAGCTTTTTCAAAGCTCATGGTGCCAATGGTGCAAGGTGTTAAGAACTTGCCAGGATCTTGTTTCTTTTGAGGTAGAGTTTTCTGAATCCAAGAATCCAGTTCACTAATGAGCAAGGGAGGTTCACTTTCCCAAGTCTCATTACCAAACAACTTGGCATTCAGCTTCATGATAGCTCCTAAATATTGAGCAACTTGCTCTCCAGTAACATCTTCATCCTCTTCAGAGGAAGAATAGCCCTCAGAGCTCATGAATGGCAGAAGGAGGTTTAATGGAATCTCTATGATCTTTGTATGAGCCTCAGATTCCTCTGGATCCTTAATAGGAAACTCCTTCTTGCTTGAGGGACGTCCCAGGAGGTCTTCCTCACTAGGATTTTCGTCCTTCTCCTCCCTAGTGCATTCGGCCACTTTGACCAAATCAATGGCCTTGCACTCTCCTTTTGGATTTTCTTCTGTATTGCTTGGGAGAATACTGGGAGGAGTTTCAATAACTTTCTTACTCAGCTGGCCCACTTGTGCCTCCAGATTTCTAATGGAGGATCTTGTTTCATTCATGAAACTGAAAGTGGCCTTTGACAGATCAGAGACTATATTGGCTAAATTAGAATTGTTTTGTTCAGAGTTCTCTGTCTGTTGCTGAGAACATGATGGATATGGCTTACTATTGTTCAGCCTATTGCGTCCACCATTGTTAAAGCCTTGTTGAGGCTTTTGCTGATCCTTCCAGGAGAAATTTGGATGATTTCTCCATGATGAGTTATAGGTGTTTCCATAAGGTTCACCCATGTAATTAACCTCTGCCATGGCAGGGTTCTCAGGATCATAAGCTTCTTCAGAAGCTGCCTCTCTAGTACTGTTGGATGCATGTTGCAATCCATTCAGATTTTGAGAGATCATGTTGACCTGTTGAGTCAACACTTTGTTCTGAGCCAATATGGCATTCAGAGCATCAATTTCAAGAACTCCTTTCTTCTGAGGTATCCCATTATTCACGGAATTCCTCTCAGAGGTATACATGAACTGGTTGTTTGCAACCATGTCAATGAGTTCTTGAGCCTCTTCAGGCGTTTTCTTCAGGTGAATAGATCCACCTGCAGAATGATCCAATGACATTTTCGAAAATTCAGAGAGACCATAATAGAATATATCTAATATGGTCCATTCTGAAAACATGTCAGATGGACATCTTTTGGTCAGCTGCTTGTATCTTTCCCAAGCTTCATAGAGGGATTCACCATCTTTTTGTTTGAAGGTTTGAACATCCACTCTCAGCTTGCTCAGCTTTTGAGGAGGAAAGAATTTATCCAAGAAGGCAGTGACCAGCTTATCCCATGAGTCCAGGCTATCCTTGGGTTGTGAATCCAACCATACTCTAGCTCTGTCTCTTACAGCAAAAGGGAAAAGCATGAGTCTGTAGACTTCAGGATCAACTCCATTCGTCTTTACAGTCTCACAGATCTGCAAGAACTCAGTTAAAAACTGGTAAGGATCTTCAGATTGAAGTCCATAAAACTTGCAGTTTTGTTGCATTAAAGCAACTAGCTGAGGTTTCAGCACAAATTTTTTGGCTCCAATGGCAGGAATGGAAATGCTTCTTCCATCAAACTTGGACGTTGGCTTAGTGAAGTCACCAAGCATTCTCCTTGCATTATTATTATTATTTTCGGCTGCCATCTCTTTCTCTTGTTCGAAAATTTCTAAAAGGTTGCTTCTGGATTGTTGTAATTTAGCTTCTCTTAATTTTCTCTTCAGAGTCCTTTCAGGTTCTGGATCAATTTCAACAAGAGTGCCTTTATCCCTGTTCCTGCTCATATGAAAGAGAAGAAAACAAGAAAAGAAGAGGAATCCTCTATGTCACAGTATAGAGATTCCTTTATGTTAGTAGAAGAAGAAAGGGGTAGAAGAATGAAGAGGGGGATTCGGATTTTGGATGAAGAGAGGTGAAGAGAAGTGTTAGTAATTAATTAATTAAATAGAAGAAGAGAAGAAAGGGAGAAGAATTCGAAAATAATTTTTGAAAAAGGGGTTAGTATTTTCGAAAATTAGAGATGAATTAAAATTAAAATTAAAACTTGAAACAATTAGTTAATTAAAAAGAATTTTTGAAAAAGGGAGAGGTATTTTCGAAAATTAGAGAGGGAAAAGTAGTTAGGTGGTTTTGAAAAAGATAAGAAACAAACAAAAAGTTAGTTAGTTGATTGAAAAAGATTTGAAATCAAAATTGAAAAAGAAAAAAAGATAAGAAGTTAGATGGGATATTTTGAAATCAAATTTTGAAAAAGATAAAAATTTTGGAAAAAGATAAGATAAAAGATAAGATAAAAAAAAATTTTTTATAAAAAGATATTTTGAAAAAGATTTAAATTTTTTAAATGACTTGACTAACAAGAAACTACAAGATAAGATTCTAGAACTTAAAGATTAAACCTTTCTTAACAAGAAAGTAACAAACTTCAAATTTTTGAACCAATCACATTAATTGTTAGCTAATTTTCGAAAATTAGATGTAAAGATAAGAAAAAGATTTTAAGAATAATTTTGAAATTTTCGAAAAATAAAAAAAAAGATATGATTTTTGAGAAAGATTTTGAAAAGATAAGATTTTTAAAATTGAAATTTTTGACTTGACTTGTAAGAAACAACTAATTTTAAAAATTTTTGACCAAGTCAACCCAAAATTTCGAAAATTTGGAGGAAAATAAGGAAAAGATATTTTTTTTATTTTTGAATTTTTAATTATGAAAGAGAAAAACAACAAAAATATTCAATGCATGAAATTTTTAGATCAAAACCATGAATGCATGCAAGAATGCTATGAATGTCAAGATGAACACCAAGAACACTTTGAAGATCATGATGAACATCAAGAACATAATTTTGAAAAATTTTTTATGCAAAGAAAACATGCAAGACACCAAACTTAGAAATCTTTAATGCATGGACTTTAACAAACAAAAATGCATATGAAAAACAACATAAGACACAAAACAAGAAATCATCAAGATCAAACAAGAGGACTTGTCAAGAACAACTTGAAGATCATGAAGAACACTATGAATGCATGAGATTTTCGAAAAATGCAAGAAAAATTTTAAAAACATGCAATTGACACCAAACTTAAAAATTAACACAGGACTCAAACAAGAAACACAAAATATTTTTGATTTTTATGATTTTATGATTTTTTTGTATTTTTATTATTTTTTTTTCGAAAATATTCTTTGAAAAAAAACGAAAATTAAAGAAAAATTTTTGAAAAAGATTTTTGAAAAGAAAATTACCTAATCTGAGCAACAAGATGAACCGTCAGTTGTCCATACTCGAACAATCCCCGGCAACGGCGCCAAAAACTTGGTGGACGAAATTGTGATCCTTATTCTTTAAGTTGCACTCCTTGTAAAATTATGGAATTTAAGAAATTGGCACGAGGGAACCATGGATCATTTGTGATCAATGTTCTAACTATTTTGAGAGGCATCATTATTATGGCACTGGTTGAATCCACAACTCCGTTCAACTAACCAGCAAGTGTACTGGGTCGTCCAAGTAATAAACCTTACGTGAGTAAGGGTCGAATCCACAGAGATTGTTGGTATGAAGTAAGCTATGGTCACCTTGTAAATCTCAGTCAGGCAGATTAAATATTGATTTATGGTTTCGAAAATTAATAATAAAAGGAAATAACAAAAGGGATAGAATACTTATGCAGATTCATTGGTAGGAATTTCAGATAAGTGAATGGAGATGCTGTATGACTCAAGGACGCCTGCTCTCCTACTGCTTCTACTCAGTCCTTCTTACTCCTTTCCATGGCAAGCTTTGTATAGGGGTTCACCATCAGCGGTGGCTACTTTCAATCCTCTCGGGAAAATGATCCTATGCGGCTGTCACTCGCACGGCTAATCGTCTGGAGGCATCACCCATGGTTGATGGCTACATCCCATCCTCGCAGTGAAAACTAATGCTCACGCACTCTGTCACAGTACGGCTAATCACTGGTTGGTTCCTGCGCCTACTGGAATAGAATCCCTTGATTCTTTTGCGTCTGTCACTAACGCCCAGCACTTGCAAGTTTGAAGCACGTCACAGTCATTCATTACCGGAATCCTACTCGGAATACCACAGACAAGGTTAGACTTTTCGGATTCCCAGGATCCTACTCGGAATACCACAGACAAGGTGAGACTTTCCGGATCCTCATAAATGCCGCCATCTATCTAGCTTATACCACGAAGATTCTGTTGGGGAATCTAAGAGATACGCATTCAAGCTCTGTTGCATGTAGAACGGAAGTGGTTGTCAATCACGCGCGTTCATAAGTGAAAATGATAATGAGGGTTATCTAACTCATCACATTCATCATGTTCTTGGGTACGAATGAATATCTTGGAATAAGAATAAAAGAGGAATTGAATAAAAGAAAATAGAATTTCATTAATACTTGAGGTACAGCAGAGCTCCACACCCTTAATCTATGGTGTGCAGAAACTCCACCGTTGAAAATACATAAGCAAAAGAGGTTCAGGCATGGCCGAATGGCCAGCCCTCTCCATGATCAAGTGACCGAATGAATAAATACTTAAAGTGGTCAAAAGATGTCTAATACAATAGATAAATGTCCTATATATACTAGACTAGCTACTAGGGTTTACATGAGTAAGTAATTGATGCATAAATCCACTTCCGGGGCCCACATGGTGTGTGCTTGGGCTGAGCTTGATCTATCCACGAGCTGAGGCTTCTCTTGGAGTTGAACTTTGAGTTATGACGTGTTTTGGGCGTTCAACTCCGGATCATGACGTTTTTTTGGCGTTTAACTCCAGACAGCAGCATGTACTTGGCGTTCAATGCCAAGTTACGTCGTCATTCTTCAAATAAAGTATGGACTATTATATATTGCTGGAAAGCCCTGGATGTCTACTTTCCAACGCCGTTGAGAGCGCGCCAATTGGAGTTCTGTAGCTCCAGAAAATCCATTTCGAGTGCATGGAGGTCAGAATCCAACAGCATCAGCAGTCCTTTTGTCAGCCTTTTTCAGAGTTTTGCTCAAGTCCCTCAATTTCAGCCAGAATTTACCTGAAATCACAGAAAAACACACAAACTCATAGTAAAGTCCAGAAATGTGAATTTAACATAAAAACTAATGAAAACATCCCTAAAAGTAGCTTGAACTTACTAAAAACTACCTAAAAACAATGCCAAAAAGCGTATAAATTATCCGCTCATCACTGGGCCAGCCTAGAAGCATCTATCACCAAGTTGCAAGAAACCATGGAGCAACTTAAGGAAGAACAGCAGAATCAGAACTGCATGCTCTGCAAATTGCTGAAGGAACAAGAGAAGCAGGGGCGTGAACTTCAAGAGTTGAAACGCCAAAAGCTCTCCCCTCAAGTTGAGGGAGCATCCACTTCTCAAAATCAAGGTTGTTGAGTCCTAACTCTGTGATAACCTCTATCATTAGGAGCCTATTTAAATTTTTGTTTTCTATTACTATTAGTCTTATCTTATATCTATTTTTTTTAGTCCTGTTCTTGATTCATGATTAATAAAATTTAAGGTTCATGTCTTAAAGCTATGAATGTCCTATGAATCCATCACCTCTCTTAAATGAAAAATGCTTTAATCACGAAAGAACAAGAAGTACAGGATTTCGAATTCATCTTTGAAACTAGTTGAATTAGTTTGATGTGGTGACAATACTTTTTGTCTTCTGAATGAATGCTTGAACAGTGCATATGTCTTTTGAATTTGTTGCTTTAAGAATGTTAAAATTGTTGGCTCTTGAAAGAATGATGGAAAAGGAGAACTGTTATTGAGGATCTGAAAAATCATCAAAATGATTCTTGAAGCAAGAAAAAGCAGTGAATTCAAAAAAAAAAGATGGAAAAAAACGAAAAAAAAGGGAAGAAATAAAATTGTGATCCAAGGTAAAAAGAGTGTGCTTAAGAACCCTGGACACCTCTAATTGGGGACTCTAGCAAAGCTGAGTCACAATCTGAAAAGGTTCACTCAATTATGTGTCTGTGGCATGTATGTATCCGATGGTAATACTGGAAGACAGAGTGCTTTGGGCCACGGCCAAGACTCATAAAGTAGCTATGTTTAAGAATCATCATACTTAACTAGAAGAATCAATAACACTATCTGAGTTCTGAGTTCCTATGGATGCCAATCATTCTAAACTTCAAAGGAAAAGTGAGATGCCAAAACTGTTCAGAAGCAAAAAGCTACTAGTCCCGCTCATCTAATTGGAGCTAAGTTTCTTTGATATTTTGGAGTCTATAGTATATTCTCTTCTTTTTATTCTATTTTGATTTTCAGCTGCTTAGGGACAAGCAACAATTTAAATTTGGTGTTGTGATGAGCGGATAATTTATACGCTTTTTGGCATTATTTTTAGTATATTTTAGTTAGTTTTTATTATATTTTTATTAGTTTTTAGTTAAAATTCACTTTTCTGGACTTTACTATGAGTTTGTGTGTTTTTCTGTGATTTCAGGTATTTTTTGGCTGAAATTGAGGGTCCTGAGCAAAAATCTAATTCAGAGGCTGAAAAAGACTGCAGATGCTGTTGGATTCTGACCTCCCTGCACTCAAAGTGGATTTTCTGGAGCTACAGAAGCCCAATTGGCGCGCTCTTAACGGCGTTGGAAAGTAGACATCCTGGGCTTTCCAGCAATATATAATAGTCTATACTTTGCCCGAGATTTGATGGCCCAAACCGGCGTTGAAAATCAGCTTCAGAATTCCCAGCGTTTAACGCCGGAACTGGCATAAAAATTGGAGTTAAACGCCCAAACTGGCATAAAAGCTGGCGTTTAACTCCAGAAAAACTCTCTACACATGAAAGCTTCAATGCTCAGCCCAAGCACACACTAAGTGGACCCCGGAAGTGGATTTTTACGTCATTTACTCATTTATGTATACCCTAGGTTATTAGTTCACTATTAATAGGATCTTTTGACACTGTATCTACACCTCATGACACATTACACGTTTCTCATTGTATTTTCTATGGCATGAGTCTCTAAACCCCATGGTTGGGGGTGAGGAGCTCTGCTGTGTCTTGATGGATTAATGCAATTACTACTGTTTTTCATTCAATCATGCTTGCTTCTATTCTAAGATATCACTTGTTCCTAAACCTGATGAATGTGATGAACCGTGACACTCATCATCATTCTCACCTATGAACGTGTGCCTGACAACCACCTCCGTTCTACCTTAGATTGAGTAGATATCTCTTGGATTCCTTAATCAGAATCTTCGTGGTATAAGCTAGAATTGATGGCGGCATTCAAGAGAATCTAGAAGGTCTAAACCTTGTCTGTGGTATTCTGAGTAGGATTCAAGGATTGAATGACTGTGACGAGCTTCAAACTCCTGAAGGCTGGGCATTAGTGACAGACGCAAAAGAATCACTGGATTCTATTCCAACCCGATTGAGAACCGACAGATGATTAGCCGTGCTGTGACAGAGCGCGTTGAACATTTTCACTGAGAGGATGGGAGGTAGCCATTGACAACAGTGAAACCCTACATACAGCTTGCCATGGAAGGAGTCTTGCGTGCTTGAAGAAGAAGACAGTGGGAAAGCAGAGATTCAGAAGATAGAGCATCTCCAAAACCTCAACCTGTTCCCCATTACTGCAAAACAAGTACTTATTTCATGTTCTTTTGCTTTTTACAATCAACCCTGATAATTATTGATATCCTGACTAAGAGTTACAAGATAACCATAGCTTGCTTCAAGCCGACAATCTCCGTGGGATCGACCCTTACTCACGTAAGGTATTACTTGGACAACCCAGTGCACTTGCTGGTTAGTTGTGCGGGATTGCAAAAGTGTGATTGCAGTTTCGTGCACCATGCGCCCATGGGGATTATGGCTTAGCCGCTACACATGTCGGCTCGTGGCTTGGCTTCTGGCTTTGACTTCTAGCTGCGCAATCCACGTGGGCACGCCAGGTACGCGCACGCGCCCTTGCTGAAGTTCCCAAAGCTCAATTTCTCATGCTCCTTTCCTTTGCGCCCATTCTCCTTCTCTCTTCCGGTTCATCCCTGCCCTATATTCTGAAACCACTTAACACACAGGTCACGACATCGAATGACACCAAAAGAAGATTAGAAATGTATCTAATTTAGTGCAAAATAAGCATGTTTTCATCCATGAGGCAAAAATTAGGAAAGGAACACAAAGTCTTGTATTTTCATATGAAAAGCGTGTGGAATCATTGATAAAACCCCTGGAATTAATACAAGATAAACCCTCAAAATGGGGTTTATCAACCTCCCCACACTTAGATTCTAGCATGTCCTCATGCTTAGAGAAATGCAAAAGACACGCCAAAGACCGAAGGATCATCAAGGTATAAGACTCATGATGTGCAACCTACTTACATGAATGCAACTATGACTAGTGCTACTATCTACTTGGTTAGGAACAAATCAACCTTCCTAAGATACATGCAAGCATATAGGGTACGCTAGTGGCCAACATGTGGGACTTACCAATTTTTCGGCATCAAGTGCAATATACGCAACTTTGCATGAAGAATGCTCGTGAGAGCCGGGAACAAGAATTAGAGCTTTCGAACCCTCACCGGAAATATTTACACTCTATTCGCTCAAGTGTTTAGGGTTGATTCTCTCAATTTTCTCCTAATCATGCTTTCCAAGATTTGTTCTCCATCTAACAATCAACATTTATTCCATGCATGTGTGCAAATATCATGAGGTCTTGTCTTTAGGTTGTAATGGGGCTAGGGTCAGGGTAGGATGCATATTTGGCTAAGTGAGCTTGAAATTTGGATCTTTTGATAAGCTTAAACTTCCCACCTAACCTATGACATTCTATACAATTTCAAAGCTAACCTAACTACCCATTTCTCACTTTTTCACATACTCATGCATTTTCTTTTGGTTATCACACATATGCATTGATTTTATTTGACTTCACTTTGCTTTGGGGCATTTTGTCCCCTTTTTATTTCTTTCTTTTTTTTTCTTTGTTTCTTTCTTTTTCTATTTTTTTTCTTTTCCTTTCCATATTATTTTTCTCTTTTTTTTCTTTTTTTTTATATACAAGAACATCAATGCATAAGGTTTTACATTTGATCAATACATGAGTATGTACCCAATTCCCAATGTTTCCAATAACAATACAAAACTACCTTTTTATTCCCCCAATGTCCCAAGATTCCCACACTTGAATGGTGCTCACACACACTAGCCTAAGCCAATCAAAGATCCAAATTAAGGTCATTTATTGTTTTTCGCTTTAAGGTTTGTAATGTGCTAAATTAAGAACAAAGTGGGTTAAGCGTAGGCTCAAAGTTGGCTAACAATGGAAGATAAAAGGTAAGGCTATTTGGGTAAGGGAGCTAATGAAATGATGGCCTCAATCATATAAATGCACAAATATAAGGAATAATAATGGACATATAGACTCAAACAAAGCAAGGATCACACTCATAGAGAGAAAACAATTGCACACAAGAAGGAGAATAAGTGACTATAAGATGTAGCCACAAAACAAGGCTCAAAGCTCATTAGCTTGTGTTCTTAACTCAAAATCCATGTTCCAAAATACAATTCTTCAGGCAAGTTTGGCATCAAAATATTCAAAATTGGTAATGTCAAGGTTGCCCCAAAGTATTAGTTTCCTAGGAAAGAGTTTCATTGTTCCAACCAAGTAAACTTATCATGCAATTGGTATCAAAGAAAACCTAATCATGCAACCTTTCCTAACTACAAAGGAGTTCAAAGAACGAAAATTTATTTGGGTGTTACCTACGGAGATCGGTCGGCCGACCTCCCCACACTTAAAACTTAGCACGGTCCTCCGTGCTATAGGTGATGCGCAATGGGTGGTCGAGTCCCGAGTGTCCTTCATCTCCGTTGTCGTCGCTATCTCCGCTTGAAGTTGCGGTGGATGTGGAGATATCAGGTTCCTCCATAGGCGGGGTGACAATGCTTAGAAGCTTCTTCACGTGAGCATATCGACGCTGGTTACGCCTCTCATAGCGGTCCAACTTTTTGTGAAGGTCTTCAAGGCGTTGGGTGGCGGATTTTTGTGGTGCGGATGAGGTAGTGGTATTGCGAGTTGAGTTGGTCAGTCCAAGGTCCTTGGTGACTTCCGGAGGCTTGAGGCACCTCTTGGTCGGAATAACATCTCCCTCGACCGGGATCGAGGTCCTCCGATCCTTAGCCTCTCGGTGAACACCGGCTGCCGCTATTAATTCAGTCACCATAGCGGGGAAGGGTAAGTTTCCCTCAACATGAATACGCCCCATGGATTGGCGAATGGCATGCGAAATGTCGACCGGTTTCTCGGTTAGGATGCACCATACCAATAAGGCAAGCTTGGCGGTAATGGACGACCCATGGGTGCTCGAAAGCACGTAGTGAGCTAGGATTTGGGCCCATGTCACGGCTTCTTGAGTGAGGAAACGTGCATCTAAACCCTTTGTTCTTTGCTTTATGGTTCCCCGAATCCAAAATGCTTCGGTTAAAGCTATTACGCGAAGGATCGCGCTCCAATCGAACTCACGTTCGTTGCATGCTAACAAGACTTCTTGATAGGCATCATATCCGTCCGCTAATGGCCCAATCTTAAGTACTCCTTGGATGGCCTCCACTGTGACTGACACTTGCTTTCGGCGCACAAAGACTGATGTGAGAAGGGGTGAGTGGTAGTTGGAGTAGAACTCTACTACCCATGATAAATTGACCTCCATTGGTTGCCTCAAGAGGAACCTCCATTGCCTCCGGTCAATGTGTGGCATCACTAATGGGGTGAGGTGGGCCGGTAGGACTAGAAGAAGCTCCGGGTGATAATTCCGCTCAATCATCCTTGAGTAAACAAGTTTGCAGTAGCGGTTAGGGAACTTGTTTAAGTCCTTTGGAGGGTTATCCTTCTCTAAAGCATCAACGGGGCCCGTAGCCTTCTTGAGGAGGGGCTTGACTGTTGGTTCTTGGCGCGCTCTGTTGACGGTTGGCTTCTTCGGGGCTTTCCCTTTGCTCTTTTTGATGACCATCCTGTGATATTAAAGAAAGGAGATAACATTAGACCCAAAGAAGCGTAATTGAATATGATTATGCAAATGAGAAATTGTGCCATAAGAATATGGGTATCCTTATTACATGACAGCTGCAACATGTAACTAAGATAACACGTGATAAGCAAGGCAAATCATTGGCATGTGGTATAGGGGTAGTGTAAGCATGCAAGAAAAAAGGCATGAGAAGCATACACCCTCAAATACCAAAAGTGGAAAGCAATTTATGAAATAGTGAGTGGGTGGATTGTAGAATGTGAGGGTGCACCCAAAAGTGACTAGTTAAGAAACAATGAGTCATAATGAGCATAAAAATCATGTATGTTTTTCCTCAAACACTTGGCGTGCATCCTTGTTGTAGTATGCAAATGTATGAGGAGGAAGCAATGTAACATTCTGCAAACCAATATTAAGCACTACAATGCACAGTGGTTGTAAGAAAATCATGCAACACATCTCATCTATCAATGCAAGAGAAGTTATGACCCAAGTGCCTATGAAGGGTTAATTGAAAAAAGAGCAAAAACACCCCAAAGAAGTGAGGGGCTCAAAAGAGGGAGGAGAATAAGAAAGAGACTACCTAAAAGAGAATGAAATTAACTGACTAAGAAGTAAGAGAGAAAAGTAAAGCAAGACGAAAGCCTAGTATAGTACCTTGAGAGAGATGGAAAAGGATATGGGAGAGGAAGTTGTGGGGTGGAATGATGGAGAATGGAGGGAGCAAGGTAGGGACCACCGGAGGTGGGTGGTCGCCGGAGGTGATGGTAGGAGGTGGTTGTTTGGAAGGAGAAATGGTAGTAGGTAAATGGGTATTAGAGGAGGTAAGAAGAAAAAGGGAGAAGAAGAATGAAGGGAGCAAGTGTGCTCTCCTATTATGTTTACGTCGGTCACCCACGCGTGCGCGCTCGCGCAAGGAAGCGGAATGGAGTGATGGCGCCCACGCGCATGGTGCGTGCACGCGGCAATGCGATTATGCCCCAGGCATGAGATGGGCCTGGGGTTGGCTTAACTCTCTGTGGAGTGGCCTAGAGGTTGGTGCAGGACGAGGGACGCGTGCGCGGCATGGGCGCGGGCGCGTGCCTCGTGTTGTGAGCATATGGACGCATTGGCGCCTAGTGCGCGAACGCGGCAGAGGTGGTGGGCTGGTGGCTCAATGCAGGCGCGAGAGTGGCCTAACTCTCTGGAATATGTACCAGGAGTGCACAGGGGCGATCGGCGCGCGCGCGCAAGGTGCGCTAGCGCGTCGATCTGCGGACTTGTCCATGAGTGCGTACGCGCCATGTGCACGCACGCGTGATTGGCCTGTGCCTCAGGCATGGTGCTGGCGTAGTGTGGGCGCAACTTTCTGGAAAATGTATGGAGGGATACTTTTTGCAATCCACGTGTCCGCGCACGTCGCGCGTCCGCGTGGATGGTCGAAAATGCTTCATGGGCGCGTGCGCGCAGAAGGGTTCCTTTTTCAAAGTTTACATGTTCTCGCACCACTTTCAGCATTTCAATCCACCAAACAGCCACTTAAGCACTATAGAAGGATGTTTTAACATGATAAAGTACCAAATGAATTCAACAAATGAAACAAAATTTGAAATGAAATCTAGCTACAACTTCATCAATTACCTAGTTACCAATCATGAAGTCAAGTGTTAAGCGAGTATCAATCAAAGAAGAATTCAATGGCTATGTACAAATGGTAGATCTTACCATGGTGGGGTGTCTCCCACCTAGCACTTTTGTTTACCGTCCTTAAGTTGGACTTCCACTAGCTCAAAGTTCTTGTTCAAGAGGTGCATCCCTCAAGAGGAACACTTCAAATTCCTTGGAGTTCTTTCTTTGCTCACCATGGTATAATTTGAGACGGTGCCCATTTACCTTGAAAATGTCCGGACTTGATGGGTGGCGCAAGTGATAGACCCCGTAAGGTTCTACTTTCTCTACTTGGTAAGGTCCATCCCATCTTGATCTAAGCTTTCCGGGTAGTAATCTCAACATTGAGTTGTAAAGGAGGACTAGTTCACCGGGTCTAAATTCCCTTCTCCTAATGTTCTTGTCATGAATGGCTTTCATCTTTTTCTTGTAGAGTCTAGAATTGTCATAGGCTTCTAATCTCAAGCATTCCAATTCCGCCAATTGAAGCTTTCTCTCTACGCCGACTCCACCCAAACTTAGATTGCATTCCTTTATGGCCCAATAAGCTTTGTGTTCGATTTCTACCGGTAAGTGGCATGCTTTACCATATACAAGCCTAAAAGGGCTCATGCTTTACCATATACAAGCCTAAATTGTGATCACTACAACTTCACACAACTAACCAGCAAGTGCACTGGGTTGTCCAAGTAATACCTTACGTGAGTAAGGGTCGATCCCACGGAGATTGTTGCTATGAAGCAAGCTATGGTCACCTTGTAAATCTTAGTCAGGCAAACTCAAATGTATGATGGTGATGAACGAAAATAACATAAAAGATAAAGGTAGAGATACTTATGTAATTCATTGGTAGGAACTTCAGATAAGCGCATGAAGATGCCTTCCCTTCCGTCTCTCTGCTTTCCTACTGTCTTCATCCAATCCTTCTTACTCCTTTCCATGGCAAGCTTATGCAAGGGTTTCACCGTTGTCAGTGGCTACCTCCCATCCTCTCATTGGAAATGTTTAACGCACCCTGTCACGGCACGGCTATCCATCTGTCGGTTCTCAATCAGGCCGGAATAGAATCCAGTGATTCTTTTGCGTCTGTCACTAACGCCCCGCCCTCAGGAGTTTGAAGCACGTCACAGTCATTCAATCATTGAATCCTACTCAGAATACCACAGACAAGGTTAGACCTTCCGGATTCTCTTGAATGCCGCCATCAGTTCTTGCCTATACCACGAAGACTCTGATCTCACGGAATGGCTGGCTCGTTTGTCAGGCGAGCACTCGGTTGTTAGGCGATCAACCATGCATCGTGTTATCAGGAATCCAAGAGATATTCACTAGAGCCTCGTATGCTTGTAGAACAAGAGTGGTTGTCAGTCACTTTGTTCATGAGTGAGAATGATGATGAGTGTCACGGATCATCACATTCATCAAGTTGAAGAACAAGTGATATCTTGGACAAAGAACAAGCGGAATTGAATAGAAGAACAATAGTAATTGCATTAATACTCGAGGTACAGCAGAGCTCCACACCTTAATCTATGGTGTGTAGAAACTCCACCGTTGAAAATACATAAGCATAAGGTCTAGGCATGGCCGAATGGCCAGCCTCCCAATGATCTAAGATAGCATAAAACGAAGATAGCTACCAAAGTCCTCTAATACAATAGTAAAAGGTCCTACTTATAGAAAACTAGTAGCCTAAGGTTTACAGAAATGAGTAAATGACATAAAAATCCACTTCCGGGCCCACTTGGTGTGTGCTTGGGCTGAGCAATGAAGCAATTTCGTGTAGAGACTCTTCTTGGAGTTAAACGCCAGCTTTTATGCCAGTTTGGGCGTTTAACTCCCATTTGGGTGCCAGTTCCAGCGTTTAACGCTGGGATTTCTTGAGGTGACTTTGAGCGCCGGTTTGGGCCATCAAATCTTGGGCAAAGTATGGACTATCATATATTGCTGGAAAGCCCAGGATGTCTACTTTCCAATGCCGTTGAGAGCGCGCCAATTGGGCTTCTGTAGCTCCAGAAAATCCACTTCGAGTGCAGGGAGGTCAGAATCCAACAGCATCTGCAGTCCTTTCCAGTCTCTGAATCAGATTTTTGCTCAGAACCTTCAATTTCAGCCAGAAAATACCTGAAATCACAGAAAAACACACAAACTCATAGTAAAGTCCAGAAAAGTGAATCTTAACTAAAAACTAATAAAAATATACTAAGAACTCAACTAAAACTACCAAAAACATACTAAAAACAATGCCAAAAAGTGTATAAATTATCCGCTCATCACAACACCAAACTTAAATTGTTGCTTGTCCTCAAGCAACTGAAAATCAAATAAGATAAAAAGAAGAGAATATGCAATGAATTCCAAAAACATCTATGAAGATCAGTATTAATTAGATGAGCGGGGCTTTTAGCTTTTTGCCTCTGAACAGTTTTGGCATCTCACTCTATCCTTTGAAATTCAGAATGGTTGGCTTCTTTAGGAACTCAGAATCCAGATAGTGTTATTGATTCTCCTAGTTAAGTATGATGATTCTTGAACACAGCTACTTTATGAGTCTTGGCCGTGGCCCAAAGCACTCTGTCTTCTAGTATTACCACCGGATACATACATGCCACAGACACATAATTGGGTGAACCTTTTCAGATTGTGACTCAGCTTTGCTAAAGTCCCCAATTAGAGGTGTCCAGGGTTCTTAAGCACACTCTTTTTGCCTTGGATCACAACTTTATTCTTTCTTTTTCTTTCTTTTTCTCTTTTTTTTTTCGGTTTTCTTCTTTTTTTTTTTCGCTTGCATTCTCTCTCTTTTTTTTTTGTATTCACTGCTTTTTCTTGCTTCAAAAATCATTTTTATGATTTTTCAGATCCTCAGTAACATGTCTCCTTTTTCATCATTCTTTCAAGAGCCAACCTTCATGAACCACAAATTCAAGATACATATGCACTGTTTAAGCATACATTCAGAGAACAAGAGTATTGCCACCACATCAAAATAATTAAACTATTATAAAATTCAGAATTCATGCAATTCTTTCCTTTTTTCTCAATTAAGCATGTTTTTTATTCAAGAAAGGTGATGGATTCATAGGACATTCATAACTTTAAGGCATAGACACTAAAGACACTAATGATCACAAGACACAAACATAGATAAACATAAGCACTAAAATTCGAAAAACAGAAGAATAAAGAACAAGGAAATTAAAGAACGGGTCCACCTTAGTGATGGCGGCTCTTTCTTGATTTTGAAGATCCTATGGAGTGCTTGAGCTCCTCAATGTCTCTTCCTTGTCTTTGTTGCTCCTCTCTCATGATTCTTTGGTCTTCTCTAATTTCATGAAGGATGATGGAGTGTTCTTGATGCTCCACCCTTAGTTGTCCCATGTTGGAACTCAATTCTCCTAGGGAGGTGTTCAGTTGCTCCCAATAGTTTTGTGGAGGAAAGTGCATCCCTTGAGGTATCTCAGGGATCTCATGATGAGAGGGGTCTCTTGTGTGCTCCATCCTTTTCTTGGTGATGGGCTTGTCCTCATCAATGGGGGTGTCTCCCTCTATGTCAACTCCAACTGAATAACAGAGGTGACAAATGAGATGAGGAAAGGCTAGCCTTGCCAAGGTGGAAGACTTGTCCGCCACTTTATAGAGTTCTTGGGCTATAACCTCATGAACTTCCACTTCTTCTCCAATCATGATGCTATGAATCATGATGGCCCGGTCTAGAGTAACTTCGGACCGGTTGCTAGTGGGAATGATTGAGCGTTGAATGAACTCCAACCATCCTCTAGCCATGGGCTTGAGGTCATGCCTTCTCAATTGAACCGGCTTGCCTCTTGAATCTCTCTTCCATTGTGCGCCCTCTTCACATATAACTGTGAGGACTTGGTCCAACCTTTGATCAAAGTTGACCCTTCTTGTGTAAGGATGTTCATCTCCTTGCATCATAGGCAAGTTGAACGCTACCCTCACACTTTCCGGACTAAAATCCAAGTATTTCCCCCGAACCATAGTAAGATAATTCTTTGGATCCGGGTTCATACTTTGATCATGGTTCTTTGTGATCCATGCATTGGCATAGAACTCTTGAACCATCAAGATTCCGACTTGTTGAATGGGGTTGGTAAGTACTTCCCAACCTCTTCTTCGGATCTCATGGCGGATCTCCGGATATTCACCCTTTTTGAGTGAAAAGGGGACCTCGGGGATCACCTTCTTCAAGGCCACAACTTCATAGAAGTGGTCTTGATGCACCCTTGAGATGAATCTATCCATCTCCCATGACTCGGAGGTGGAAGCTTTTGCCTTCCCTTTCCTCTTTTTAGAGGTTTCTCCGGCCTTGGATGCCATGAATGGTTATGGAAAACGAAAAAGCAACGCTTTTACCACACCAAACTTAAAATGTTTGCTCGTCCTCGAGCAAAAGAAGAAAGAAGAGAGTAGAAGAAGAAGAAATGAGGGAGAAAGGGATGGCTTTGTATTCGGCCAAAGAAGGGGAGAAGTGGTGTTTAGGTTGTGTGAAAATGAAGGAATGAAGAAGGGTATTTATAGGAGAGAGGGGAGATGGAGTTCGGCCATTATGGGTGGGTTTGGGAGGGAAAGTGGTTTGAATTTGAATGGAAGGTTAGGTGGGGTTTTATGAAGGATGGATGTGAGTGGTGAAGAGAAAGATGGGATTTGATAGGTGAAGGGTTTTTGGGGAAGAGGTATTGAGGTGATTGGTGAATGGGGGAAGAAGAGAGAGGGTGGTGGTGGGGTGGGTGGGGGTCCTGTGGGGTCCACAGATCCTGTGGTGTCAAGGAAAAGTCATCCCTGCACCAAATGTTGCTCAAAATCACGTTTTGAGCCATTTCTGGCGTTAAACGCCGGGCTTGTGCCCATTCCTGGCGTTTAACGCCAGGTTCTTGCCCTTTTCTGGCGTTTAACGCCAGTCTGGTGCCCCTTTCTGGCGTTAAACGCCCAGAATGGTGCCAGACTGGGAGTTAAACGCCCAACTGCTAGCCTTACTGGCGTTTAAACGCCAGTGAATTCTTCCTCCAGGGTGTACTGTTTTTCTTCCTGTTTTTCATTTTGTTTTTGCTTTTTTTCATTGATTTTGTGACTTCTTATGATCATCATCCTACAAAAAAGATAAAATAACAAAAGGAAATAGTTAATTATAAAACATTGGGTTGCCTCCCAACAAGCGCTTCTTTAATGTCATTAGCTTGACAGAGGACTCTCATGGAGCCTCACAGATACTCAGAGCAATGTGGGAACCTCCCAACACCAAACTTAGAGTTTGAATGTGGGGGTTCAACACCAAACTTAGAGTTTGGTTGTGGCCTCCCAACACCAAACTTAGAGTTTGACTGTGGGGGCTCTGTTTGTCTCTGATTTGAGAGAAGCTCTTCATGCTTCCTCTCCATGATGACAGAGGGATGTCCTTGAGCCTTAAACACCAAGGATTCTTCATTCACTTGAATGATCAACTCTCCTCTATCAACATCAATCACAGCCTTTGCTGTGGCTAGGAAGGGTCTGCCAAGGATGATGGATTCATCCATGCACTTCCCAGTCTCTAGGACTATGAAATCAGTAGGGATGTAATGGTCTTCAACTTTTACCAAAACATTCTCTACAAGTCCATGAGCTTTTTTTCTTGAGTTGTCTGCCATCTCTAGTGAGATTTTTGCAGCTTGTACCTCAAAGATCCCTAGCTTCTCTATTACAGAGAGGGGCATGAGGTTTACACTTGACCCTAAGTCACACAGAGCCTTCTTGAAGGTCATGGTGCCTATGGTACAAGGTATGGAAAACTTCCCAGGATCCTGCCTCTTTTGAGGTAATTTCTGCCTAGACAAGTCATCCAGTTCTTTGGTGAGCAAAGGGGGTTCATCCTCCCAAGTCTCATTTCCAAATAACTTGTCATTTAGCTTCATGATTGCTCCAAGGTATTTAGCAACTTGCTCTTCAGTGATATACTCATCCTCTTCAGAGGAAGAATACTCATCAGAGCTCATGAAAGGCAGAAGTAAGTCCAATGGAATCTCTATGGTCTCATTTTGAGCCTCAGATTCCCATGGTTCCTCATTGGGGAACTCAGAGGAGATTGGTGCACGCCCATTGAGGTCTTCCTCAGTGGCGTCCACCTCCTCTCTTTCCTCTCCATATTCGGCCATGTTTATGGCTTTGCACTCTCCTTTTGGATTTTCTTCTGTGTTGCTTGGGAGAGTACTAGGGGGAGTTCAGTAATTTTCTTGCTCAGCTGTCCCACTTGTCCTTCCAAATTTCTGATGGAGGACCTTGTTTCAGTTATGAAACTTTGAGTGGTTTTAATTAGATCAGAGACCATGGTTGCTAAGTCAGAGGTATTCTGCTTAGAACTCTCTGTCTGTTGCTGAGATGGTGATGGAAAAGGCTTGCCATTGCTAAACCTGTTTCTTCCACCATTATTGTTATTGAAACCTTGTTGAGGTCTCTCTTGATTCTTCCATGAGAAATTTGGGTGATTTCTCCATGAAGAATTGTAGGTGTTTCCATAGGGTTCTCCCATGTAATTCACCTCTTCCATTGAAGGGTTTTCAGGATCATAAGCTTCTTCCTCAGATGAAGCATCCTTAGTACTGCCAGGTGCATTTTGCATTCCAGACAGACTTTGAGAAATCAAATTGACTTGTTGAGTCAATATCTTATTCTGAGCCAGTATGGCATTCAGAGTATCAATCTCAAGAACTCCTTTCTTCTGACTAGTCCCATTGTTCACAGGATTCCTTTCAGAAGTGTACATGAATTGGTTATTTGCAACCATTTCAATTAGCTCTTGAGCTTCTATAGGCGTCTTCTTCAGATGAAGAGATCCTCCAGCAGAGCTATCCAAAGACATCTTGGATAGTTCAGAGAGACCATCATAGAAAATACCTATGATGCTCCATTCAGAAAGCATGTCTGAGGGACATTTTCTGATTAATTGTTTGTATCTTTCCCAAGCTTCATAGAGGGATTCTCCATCCTTTTGTCTGAAGGTTTGGACTTCCACTCTAAGCTTACTCCATTTTTGAGGTGGAAGGAACTTTGCCAAGAAGGCATTGACTAGCTTTTCCCAAGAGTCCAGGCTATCTTTAGGTTGTGAGTCCAACCATATTCTAGCTCTGTCTCTTACAGCAAAAGGGAATAGCATCAGTCTATAGACCTCAGGTTCTACCCCATTAGTCTTGACTGTGTCACAGATTTGCAAGAATTCAGCTAAAAACTGATGAGGATCTTCCATTGGAAGTCCATGGAACTTGCAATTCTGTTGCATTAGAGAAACTAATTGAGGCTTAAGCTCAAAGTTGTTTGCTCCAATGGCAGGGATAGAGATGCTTCTCCCATAGAAGTCGGGAGTAGGTGCAGTGAAGTCACCCAGCACCTTCCTTGCATTGTTGGCATTGTTGTTGTTTTCGGCTGCCATGTGTTCTTCTTCTTTGAAGAATTCGGTCAGGTCCTCAACAGAGAGTTGTGCGTTAGCTTCTCTTAGCTTTCGCTTCAAGGTTCTCTCAGGTTCAGGGTCAGCTTCAACAAGAATGCCTTTGTCTCTGCTCCTGCTCATATGAAAGAGAAGAGAAAAAGAAAATGTGGAATCCTCTATGTCACCGTATAGAGATTCCTTAAGGTGTCAGAGGAAACGAAAAATAGAAGAAAGAATGTAGAAGAATTCGAACTTGATGAGATAAAGTTCGAATTGTGCATTAAGAAGAAGTAGGACTCCATAAATAGAAGGATGTGAGAAGGAGGGAAGAGAATTTTCGAAAATTAATTAGAAAGATGTCAAAAACATTTTGAAAATTGATTGATAATTTTCGAAAATTGAAAGTGGAAAAGAAATCAAGTGATTTTTGAAAAAGATTTTGAAAATAGAAATCAAAAAGATTTGATTGAAAACTATTTTGAAAAAGATGTGGTTGAGAAAATATGATTGGTTTTAAAAAAATGTGATTGAGAAGATATAATTTGAAAACAATTTTAAAAAGATTTGATTTTGAAAATTAATAACTTGGCTATCAAGAAAAAGATATGATTCAAACATTAAACCTTTCTCAACAGAAAAGGCAATATACTTGAAATGTTGAGTCAAATCATTAATTGATAGTAAGTATCTTTGAAAAATGGAAAGAAATTGATTTTGAAAAAGATTTGATTGAAAAATTGATTTGAAAAAGATTTGATTTTGAAAAGATTTTGAAAACTTAAAAAAAATTGGTTTGAAAAACAAAATCTTCCCCCTTGTGCCATCCTGGCGTTAAACGCCCAGAATGGTGCACATTCTGGCGTTTAACGCCCAAAATGCACCCTTTTTGGGCGTTAAACGCCCAACCAGGTACCCTGGCTGGCGTTTAAACGCCAGTCTGTCTTCTTCACTGGGCATTTTTGAATGCTCAGCTTTTTCTGTATAATTCCTCTGCAGCATGTTCTGAATCTTCAATTCTTTGTATTATTGACTTGAAAAGACACAAATTAAAAATATTTTTGGATTTTTTTATAATTAAAATGCAACAAGAATCAAATAACAATGCATGCAAGACACCAGACTTAGTAGTTTGTATACTACTGACACTATATGAGACACATAAACACTCAAGCCAAAAGAATTCAAAGATCAGAGTAAGAAATCATCAAGAATTACTTGAAGATCCTTAAGACACATGAATGAATGCATGCAATTGACACCAAACTAAGATGAGACACTAGACTTAAGCAAGAAACATCAAATATTTTTGGTTTTTATGATTTTGTAAATTTTTTTGTGTTTTTCGAAAATTAAGTGGAAAAAGATATCAAAATTCTTAATGAGAATTCCAGGAATCAGTGCAATGCTAGTCTAAGACTCCGGTCCAGGAATTAGACATGGCTTCACAGCCAGCCAAGCTTTCAAGGAAAACTTCGGTCCAAAACACTAGACATGGCCAAAGGCCAGCCAAGCCTTAGCAGATCACTGCTCCAAAAGCAAGATTGATAAATATCAACAAGCTCTTGTGATGATAAGTTGAAACCTCGGTCCAATGAGATTAGACATGGCTTCTCAGCCAGCCAGATTTCAACAAATCATCATGAAACTCTAGAATTCATCTTCAAGAATTTCGAAAAAAAATACCTAATCTAAGCAACAAGATGTACCGTCAGTTGTCCAAACTGAACAATCCCAGGCATTGTTACCAAAAGCTTGCTCAAAACTTGAACAATCCCCGGCAACGGCGCCAAAAACTTGGTGCGCGAAATTGTGATCACTACAACTTCACACAACTAACCAGCAAGTGCACTGGGTTGTCCAAGTAATACCTTACGTGAGTAAGGGTCGATCCCACGGAGATTGTTGCTATGAAGCAAGCTATGGTCATCTTGTAAATCTTAGTCAGGCAAACTCAAATGTATGATGGTGATGAACGAAAATAACATAAAAGATAAAGGTAGAGATACTTATGTAATTCATTGGTAGGAACTTCAGATAAGCGCATGAAGATGCCTTCCCTTCCGTCTCTCTGCTTTCCTACTGTCTTCATCCAATCCTTCTTACTCCTTTCCATGGCAAGCTTATGCAAGGGTTTCACCGTTGTCAGTGGCTACCTCCCATCCTCTCATTGGAAATGTTCAACGCACCCTGTCACGGCACGGCTATCCATCTGTCGGTTCTCAATCAGGCCGGAATAGAATCCAGTGATTCTTTTGCGTCTGTCACTAACGCCCCGCCCTCAGGAGTTTGAAGCACGTCACAGTCATTCAATCATTGAATCCTACTCAGAATACCACAGACAAGGTTAGACCTTCCGGATTCTCTTGAATGCCGCCATCAGTTCTCGCCTATACCACGAAGACTCTGATCTCACGGAATGGCTGGCTCGTTTGTCAGGCGAGCACTCGGTTGTCAGGCGATCAACCATGCATCGTGTTATCAGGAATCCAAGAGATATTCACTAGAGCCTCGTATGCTTGTAGAACAAGAGTGGTTGTCAGTCACTTTGTTCATGAGTGAGAATGATGATGAGTGTCACGGATCATCACATTCATCAAGTTGAAGAACAAGTGATATCTTGGACAAAGAACAAGCGGAATTGAATAGAAGAACAATAGTAATTGCATTAATACTCGAGGTACAGCAGAGCTCCACACCTTATTCTATGGTGTGTAGAAACTCCACCGTTGAAAATACATAAGCATAAGGTCTAGGCATGGCCGAATGGCCAGCCTCCCAATGATCTAAGATAGCATAAAACGAAGATAGCTACCAAAGTCCTCTAATACAATAGTAAAAGGTCCTACTTATAGAAAACTAGTAGCCTAAGGTTTACAGAAATGAGTAAATGACATAAAAATCCACTTCCGGGCCCACTTGGTGTGTGCTTGGGCTGAGCAATGAAGCAATTTCGTGTAGAGACTCTTCTTGGAGTTAAACGCCAGCTTTTATGCCAGTTTGGGCGTTTAACTCCCATTTGGGTGCCAGTTCCAGCGTTTAACGCTGGGATTTCTTGAGGTGACTTTGAGCGCCGGTTTGGGCCATCAAATCTTGGGCAAAGTATGGACTATCATATATTGCTGGAAAGCCCAGGATGTCTACTTTCCAATGCCGTTGAGAGCGCGCCAATTGGGCTTCTGTAGCATTAATACTCGAGGTACAACAGAGCTCCACACCTTAATCTATGGTGTGTAGAAACTCCACCGTTGAAAATACATAAGCATAAGGTCTAGGCATGGCCGAATGGCCAGCCTCCCAATGATCTAAGATAGCATAAAACGAAGATAGCTACCAAAGTCCTCTAATACAATAGTAAAAGGTCCTACTTATAAAAAACTAGTAGCCTAAGGTTTACAGAAATGAGTAAATGACATAAAAATCTACTTCCGGGCCCACTTGGTGTGTTCTTGGGCTGAGCAATGAAGCAATTTCGTGTAGAGACTCTTCTTGGAGTTAAACGCCAGCTTTTATGCCAGTTTGGGCGTTTAACTCCCATTTGGGTGCCAGTTCCAGCGTTTAACGCTGGGATTTCTTGAGGTGACTTTGAGCGCCGGTTTGGGCCATCAAATCTTGGGCAAAGTATGGACTATCATATATTGCCGGAAAGCCCAGGATGTCTACTTTCCAATGCCGTTGAGAGCGCGCCAATTGGGCTTCTGTAGCTCCAGAAAATCCACTTCGAGTGTAGGGAGGTCAGAATCCAACAGCATCTGCAGTCCTTTTCAGTCTCTGAATCAGATTTTTGCTCAGAACCTTCAATTTCAGCCAGAAAATACCTGAAATCACAGAAAAACACACAAACTCATAGTAAAGTCCAGAAAAGTGAATCTTAACTAAAAACTAATAAAAATATACTAAGAACTCAACTAAAACTACCAAAAACATACTAAAAACAATGCCAAAAAGTGTATAAATTATCCGCTCATCAAATGGTTGGCCACCAAAATCCGCAATCAAGGACCTTTCTTGCCGTTCTTTGGGGGCCGTAGTGGCCACCTCCTTCGGAAGAATGGCAAGCGTCCAAGATTGCTTGGAATTCGGTTTGAGGTATGCACCGTCGCACTATTTGGTCCGCTCCACACCTCCACAAATAGGGATCGTCCCAAACATAGTATTTGGATTCGCTTTTCATCTTATCCTTTTGATGTTTGTTGAGATTGGGAGGGAAGGTGCGTGAAACCAAGTAGTTTGCTATTGGGGCATACCAAGGAACTACTTCCGAGATTGCTTGCAAACCATCTAGAGGAAAGGAGTCATTGATAGGAGTAGTGTCGCCTTTTGTGTGTTCGAGGCGACTTAGATGGTCCGCCACTAAGTTTTGGGAACCACTCCTATCCTTGATCTCCAAGTCAAATTCTTGTAACAAAAGCACCCATCGAATTAATCTCGGTTTTGATTCCTTTTTGGCCAACAAATACTTTAATGATGCGTGATCCGAGTACACTACTACCTTGGAACCAAGAAGATAGGCTCGGAACTTGTCCAAAGCAAAAACTGTAAATCATGTTGCTTGTATGCGAAGTTTGTATTCGTAGGTTTTGATGAATGACAAACCAACAAACGACATGAAAGACAAACCAAACAAACAACTTGAATGACCAAGCATGTTGAAAGATCAACCAACATTCAACGTTGAGGAATGAAGAGTTGAAAGCAACACAACAACAACAAGAAACTCAAGTCCACAACATTTGAAGACAAGTATAGTGTCTTAGGACTTAGGTAACTTCTTGTTAAGAACCAATTGCTAAATCTCTCAACACACACGCACAAAATGTTTTGATGCACATCTTGCAACTCGATGCTAGCCAAATGGTTTAAAACTTGTTTTTCAAAGATACAAAAGCATAGGAATTGACTCCAACAAGTTTGAGATCAATCCTAAGCATTTTGAAGTGATTTTAAGCCATTCTTTAAGGTTTGCATCGATGCACACTCATCTTGCATCGATGCAAAGCATGCAACGACTTGTTGCATCGATGCAAAGATGTTTGCATCGATGCAACCTAGCTGAAAATTCAAATTTCAGCGTCAAAGACACATTTGCATCGATGCAAAGTGTTATGCATCGATGCAAATAATTCAAAAACATAAAAAACGGCTAGTTTTGACATAAAGGCTCCATCCCATTAATTCCCCAACATTTCTAAGGTTTGGGGAATCTATAAATGGATGGATTGAAGCCTTATTTCACAAATTTTGAGCATTTGGAAACTATCTTGTTCATATTCTTTCATTCTACACATTTTTTAAAGTGATATAATACACAATTTGAGAGAGCAATATCAATTGGTTCAATAGTGCTAAACTTGTAATCATACACTCTTCTAGAGAGTACTCATTTCATCTCAACAATTCTTTGAGAATTGTTTTCTTGTACACCTTGTAAATTGGAGTGTGATCTCCAAGGTTGAGTCAAGAGTTATAAACACTATAGTCGGTGAGGATACCAAAGAGGTATACTAAATACTCAAGGCAAATCTTAGAGAAAGGTATCTCTGAGTGGAGTGGGTTAGTATACGAGTGGTGATCATATACCGTGAGGTGTTAGAAACTAAGGACTCGAATTGTAAAAGGTTTTGCGCGAGCACCTTGAAGCTTGGCAATAGTGGAACTTCTCAATTGTGATTGAGAAAGAAAGTGGACGTAGGACAAGGATTGTGCCGAACCACTCTAAATAGCGTTTGCATCTCTCCAAACTCATCTCTTCAATATTATCGTCTTTTACTTTTGAGCAAATAAATTGTGATCGAAAAGTAGCTTCGTAAGTACTTAAGGAGTGGCTTAAGTCCGATTGGTGAAAAGCTTGATCAATTTATTTGAGTTGGTGTCTATTGGAAAGTAAAAGCTCCTTATAAATGCTTAGCAATTGAGTTAAGCTCTTGGAAAAATACTAGTACAATAACACATATATATATTGTCTTTAACTTTCGCAAAAAGATTCATTGTTGTTGCATTACTCAATTCACCCCCCCCCCTCTTGAGTAATTGTGCATAGGTTCTACAAAAACAATAGCCAGGAGTTCCTTTTCGGTAGTAGTGTAGTTGGATTGGGCTCCATCTAGTGTTTTGGAAGCATAAGCTATGACATAGGGAATCTTACCCTCGCATTGTGCTAACGCGGCTCCTATCGCATAATTCGAGGCATCGCACATGATTTCAAATGGTTGAGTCCAATTCGGTCCTCGCACAATAGGAGCTTGTGTCAATGCTACTTTAAGTTTGTCATATGCTTCCATACATTCCTTGCTCAGCTTAAATTCGGTGTCCTTTTGTAGTAGTAGAGAGAGAGGTAAGGCCACCTTGCTAAAGTCTTTGATGAATCTCCGGTAGAATTGGTGCACGAAATTGTGATCACTACAATTTCGCACAACTAACCAGCAAGTGCACTGGGTCGTCCAAGTAATAAACCTTACGCGAGTAAGGGTCGATCCCACGGAGATTGTTGGTATGAAGCAAGCTATGGTCACCTTGTAAATCTTAGTCAGGCAGACTCAAATGGGTATAGATGATGAATAAAACATAAAGATAAAGATAGAGATACTTATGTAATTCATTGGTAGGAATTTCAGATAAGCGTATGAAGATGCTTGGTCCCTTCCGTCTCTCTGCTTTCCTACTGTCTTCATCCAATCCTTCTTACTCCTTTCCATGGCAAGCTTATGCAAGGGTTTCACCGTTGTCAGTGGCTACCTCCCATTCTCTCAGTGGAAATGTTCAACGCACCCTGTCACGGCACGGCTATCCATCTGTCGGTTCTCGATTAGGCCGGAATAGAATCCAGTGATTCTTTTGCATCTGTCACTAACGCCCCGCCCTCAGCAGTTTGAAGCTCGTCACAGTCATTCAATCATTGAATCCTACTCAGAATACCACAGACAAGGTTAGACCTTCCGGATTCTCTTGAATGCCGCCATCAGTTCTAGCCTATACCACGAAGACTCTGATCTCACGGAATGGCTGGCTCGGTTGTCAGGCGAGCGCTCGGTTGTCAGGCGATCAACCATGCGTCGTGTATCAGGAATCCAAGAGATATTCACCCAATCTAAGGTAGAACGGAGGTGGTTGTCAGTCACACGTTCATAGGTGAGAATGATGATGAGTGTCACGGATCATCACATTCATCAAGTTGAAGAACAAGTGATATCTTGGAACAAGAACAAGCGGAATTGAATAGAAGAACAATAGTAATTGCATTAATACTCGAGGTACAGCAGAGCTCCACACCTTAATCTATGGTGTGTAGAAACTCCACCGTTGAAAATACATAAGAACAAGAGTGATCATTGGCTTCGGCTCCAGAGAGGGAACCAGAAAAACCAAGATGAAAATACAATAGTAAAAGGTCCTATTTATAGGGAACTAGTAGCTTAAGAATTACAAAGATGAGTAAATGACATAAAAATCCACTTCCGGGCCCACTTGGTGTGTGCTTGGGCTGAGCATTGAAGCATTTTCGTGTAGAGACTCTTCTTGGAGTTAAACGCCGGCTTTTGTGCCAGTTTGGGCGTTTAACTCCCACTTTGGTGCCAGTTCCGGCGTTTAACGCTGGGAAATCTGAGGGTGACTTTGAACGCCGGTTTGGGCCATCAAATCTTGGGCAAAGTTTAGACTATCATATATTGCTGGAAAGCCCAGGATGTCTAATTTCCAACGCCGTTGAGAGCGCGCCAATTGGGCTTTTGTAGCTCCAGAAAATCCACTTCGAGTGCAGGGAGGTCAGAATCCAACAGCATCTGCAGTCCTTTTCAGTCTCTGAATCAGATTTTTGCTCAGGTCCCTCAATTTCAGCCAGAAAATACCTGAAATCACAGAAAAACACACAAACTCATAGTAAAGTCCAGACAAGTGAATTTTAACTAAAAACTAATAAAAATATACTAAAAACTCAACCAAATATACTAAAAACATACTAAAAACAATGCCAAAAAGCGTACAAATTATCCGCTCATCAAGAATCCTGCATGTCCAAGAAAAGAGCGGACTTCCCTCTCGGAGGAGGGGTAAGGTAAACTAGATATGATATTTATTTTTGCCGGATCTACGGAGATGCCTTCTTTTGAAACTATGTGTCCCAAAACAATGCCTTGTTTGACCATGAAATGACATTTTTCAAAATTTAAGACAAGGTTTGTTTTGGTGCATCTCTCTAAGACTTTTTCAAGGTTACCTAAGCAATGATCAAATGAATCACCGTACACACTAAAGTCGTCCATAAAAACTTCCATGCATTGTTCTAGAAAGTTCGCAAATAAGCTCATCATGCATCTTTGAAACGTTGCCGGTGCGTTGCATAGGCCAAATGGCATACGCTTGTAAGCATACGTTCCAAAGGGGCAAGTAAATGTGGTTTTTTCTTGGTCCTCTAGAGCAGTGTGTATTTGGAAGTATCCGGAGTAACCATCAAGAAAGCAATAATAAGATTTATCGGCTAGTCGATCAAGCATTTGATCAATGAATGGTAGTGGGAAGTGATCTTTTCTTGTGGCCGCATTCAACCTTTGGTAGTCTATGCATACTCTCCAAAAATTTTGCACTCTTGTTGCTATGAGTTTACCGCTTTCATTTTTTATTGTGGTCACCCCGGATTTCTTTGGCACCACTTGGACCGGGCTTACCCACTCGCTATCCGAGATAGGATAGATGATGTCCGCTTCAAGTAGCCGAGTGACCTCTTTTTTCACAACCTCAAGCATGGTTGGATTAAGTCTCCTTTGAGGTTGTCGGACCGGTCTTGCTCCTTCTTCAAGAAATATGTGGTGCTCGCATACTTGGGGGCTTATTCCCACTAGATCCGCCAAACTCCACCCGATTGCCCTTTTATTTCTCCTCAAGACATCTAGCAACTTTTCTTCTTGTTGAGGTGTTAGCTCTTTTGCGATTATCACGGGGAGCTTTTGGGCTTCATCAAGATATGAGTACTTTAGGTGGGGTGGTAGTGACTTCAATTCCATCTTTTTGTCATTATTTGAGGTTTGAGTTTCCGGATGGTTTGTATGGTGTGTGGTGTTTAATTTGCTTGGATCTTCATTTGCTTCTTCAATCATGTACTTCTCATCTAATTTTGCAAGGTGAACTTCGGCAACAATGTTGTCAATTGGGTCACACCGGAATAGAGAGTGATTTTCCAGTGGATGCTTCATTGCTTCTTCTAGGCTAAAACTTACGACTCTCCCATCTATCTCAAATGAGTAGGTTCCCGAGTAGGCATCTAGCTTAAATCTAGAAGTT
This sequence comes from Arachis stenosperma, assembly GCF_014773155.1. NCBI lineage: Eukaryota > Viridiplantae > Streptophyta > Magnoliopsida > Fabales > Fabaceae > Arachis > Arachis stenosperma. The sequence goes on along the minus strand of NC_080378.1, from coordinate 59,896,227 downwards.
CTCAAAAATGGTCTTCCAAGTAGGATGGATGATGCTCTCTCGGTTTCGCTTGATGGCATTTCAAGGACATAGAAGTCAATCGAAAACACCAACCCTTTGATATTCACCAATACATCTTCTGCAACACCCGTCACGGTTATTATGCTTTTATCCGCTAGGACAAATCTTGCCGTCGACCTTTTTAGTGGTGGCAACTTTAATACCCGGTAGACGGAGAGAGGCATGATGCTAACACATGCTCCAAGGTCACACATACAATCTATGAATTGAACTCCATTGACGGTGCAAGTGACCATACAAGGGCCCGGATCATCACATTTCTCGGGCAATGCTCCCATTAAAGCGGAAATAGAACTCCCCAATGGGATGGTTTCCAATTCAAGAATTCTATCCTTGTTCATGCATAGATCTTTAAGGAATTTTGCATATCTAGGAACTTTATGGATAGCATCAAAGAGGGGGATGGTTACCTCGACTTTCTTGAACATTTCTATCATTTTGGGGTCGAGTTCTATGCGCTTCCTAGCTTTCTTTGCAAGTGTTGGAAATGGGAGTGGTTGAGCAATTTCTTCGTCCAAGGTTCTCTTGGTCTTGGGGGTCTCCTTTGTTGGTTGAGCTTCTTCATTCTCAATTATGACTTGTGGTGTCTCTTCTTCCACTACCTCTTCTACATCTATTCTCTCCTCCTCTTGAGCGATTGTGATGGGATTTGAGTCCTTTGCTCCCTTCTCTTTTAATTGTGTTCTGGATCTTAGAGTGATGGCATTGATGCCTCCCTTAGGATTGGGTTGAGGTTGAGAGGGAATGACGCTTTGGATTGGGGGTTGAGGAGTGGGATTTGATGGTGTATCCATGCGTGCAAGAAGAGCTTGTAGTGTAGAGGTGAGGCCGGTGAGACCAGAAGCAAGTGTGTTTTGTAGTTTTTTTTTTGCCTTGGATGATGGTCCGGAGTGTATCATCTTGGTTAGAGGGGGTGGATGAATATGTGAGTTGAGGAGCTTGTGATTGGTTGGGTGGTGGTCTTTGATGTGGTGGTTGGTATGTTTGGTAGTTCCTTTGTTGATTTTGTTGGTTATATGGTTGATGTTGTTGGTTGAATGGTGGATTTTGTTGGTTGAATAGTGGCCGGTTTTGTGAGTTGTTATTCCATCTTTGACCTCCTCCATTGTTGTTGCTGTCCCTATTCCCTTGTTGATGATTATCTCTCCAATTTTGATTGTGATTCCCACTCCCTTGATTGTAGCTTCCTCCTTGATAAGGGTGCCCTTGGTTAGGATTGCCCTGGTAGTACCCTTAATTTGGGCGGTCATAGAAATTATGGGTAGCCGCCAAAGTGTTATCTTCTTGAAGGCTTGGGCGCTCATCCGTGTAGTGGGAATAGCAAGAACAAATGCCACACACTTTCTGAGGGACCAATTGTTGGTTGTATTGTTGAGGGGGTGGAGAGTGTTGTTGATATGGTTGAGGTTGTTGTGGTTGTTGTTGGCTCAATTGGAGTTGCCTCAAGATGGATGTCATTTCACTCAAAGATTTGGTTAGAGCGGTGGTTTCGCTACTAGTTGATACCTCATTCACGGTTCTTGGGCGATTGACTTTTCGTCTCATATGTTGATTGGATTCGGCTAGGTCAATGATAAGTTGCCATGCCTCCTCCGCTGTTTTATATTTAGACAAAGAACCATTGCTAGAGGTGTCCAAAAGAGTTCTATCTTGTTCTCGCATTCCTTGACATATGTATCCAAGCAACACTTGAGTGTCAAGCATGTGATTAGGACATGCATCTAGTAGCTTACGAAACCATTCCCAATACTCGTATAATGGTTCCGTTTCACCTTGTACAATACAAGACATTTCCTTCCTTAGTCTATCCATCTTCTCCTGGGGCAAGAATTTATCCAAGAATCCTCTTCTAAGCAAGTCCCAATCGGAGGTGACTTCACTAGATAGAGTGTAGAACCATTCTTTAGCCTTGTCCTCAAGAGAGAAAGGGAAAGCAAACAACCATATAGAAACTTCATCGGATCCTTCCCGTCTAGTTGTTGAGCATATACGATGAAAGTCTTTGAGATGTCGAATAGGGTCTTGTGCGGGAAGCCCATGGAATTTGGGTAGGAGGTTGATCAAGGCGGTCTTAAGTTCAAAGTTTGCATTCAAATTGGGGTGAGTTACATGAAGGGGTTGAAGGACATAATCCGGTGCACCCGCTTCCTTGATAGTAACTCTCCTTGGAGCATCCATGGCGTTAGTACCTAAAACAAAAGAAGAGTTATTAGTGATATTGATGGGAGAATGATTATTGCCTTCATTGAGTGACGGTTCAATATTCACTTTTAGTAAGGTGGTTGAGGTGGTGGAAACCTTTTCACCTTTTCTAAACCTTAACCGCTTCCGAGCTTGTCTAATATGAAGCAAAGTTCGTTCTATTTCCGGATCAAAGGGGACTAAGCTCGGGTTCGGTTGTGAACGCGTCATGCAATGAAGGAGAAGTAAAACTCATGGTAACGATGAGGGGTTAGTCACTTGAACAAATTACAATGAAATGCAACTATGTACATATATACACATTTACTCTAAACAATAACATGGCACACTAAGAAAAATTCCCCGGCAACGGCGCCATTTTGATAAACGAAATTTTAGCATGTCGATTTAGAATTCAATGATGAATATGATCGTGAGTATAGTCTAACCGACACTTAAACTTCGCATCAAACAATCCTACAATCTATAACCGAGAGTACTAGTCTCCCGAGTCGTCCTCCCTTGGAATCGCTAGAGAATGCATCTTATTGATTAGGAAAACTTGTTATGATTCTTTGAAGGTTTAGAAAAATAGATGACAAACAATGAATCTTTAGAAAGCTTGGCCTAGGGTTGGCATTAGGAATTCTATCCTTATAGTTCCTTCAATGATGACAATAATTAGGCCTTGTTTCATTTAGTTAACCCCTAGGTATAGAGGAAAGTCAAATGAGAGTAACTAGTAACTAACTTGAGTCACAAGTCCTAGTTTTACCTTAGGGAAATCTAGATTTAGTGCACTCCAAGTCAATTAGCAATTTCTAATTCCAAATCAACAATTGACATAAACTATTCAACTCTTTCTAATGGTCTAAACCCTATGCCAAGTAAGAAACTTTTACTCCATAACTAGTGTTGGCATTTTATCAAACAATTGATGAGCAAGGATGAAAGGCATAGTAAAAAATGAAAAGGAAGTAGAATTGAAGTGCTCCAACACAAGGAACTAACAACAATTAACAAAGAACAACAATGGAAATGAACTTCTCAAGAAATTGATAGAATCCAAAACTACAAAGTTGAATCTAGGATCTATGAGAATTGAGCAAATACAAGCACTAATTGAGATTAGAGAAGAAGATCTATAACATGAACAAAGTAAATTGAGAATTGCAATAGATCTCACCAAAGAGTGATTGAGAGTTCAGAAATGGAAGAAGATGAACCCTAATGAGAGCTTGGAATCTCTCCTTTACCTCTCCAAGAGTGTAACTAACTATAGCAAAAATCTAGAACAATCTAAAAATGAGCCAAAAAAAATCCCCTAACCCTTCAATCCCTGGACTTCTTAAGCTCTTCCCGTCAAGGCACTTCCCCAAAATGAGATCTCCAACTGCCTCCACGCCCAGGTCACGTGACTTCTTAAAAAAATCATATTCGAGCATCGGCGCGCACGCGCAAAGCACGCGTGCGCGCCACTGGGGCATCTTGTAATGTGAGCGGAGGCGCAACGTACGCGTGTGCGCCCATGGGGATTATGGCTTAGCCGCTACACATGTCGGCTCGTGGCTTGGCTTCTGGCTTTGACTTCTAGCTGCACAATCCACGCGGGCGCGCCAGGTACGCGCACGCGCCCTTGCTGAAGTTCCCAAAGCTCAATTTCTCATGCTCTTTTCCTTTGCGCCCATTCTCCTTCTCTCTTCCGGTTCATCCCTGCTCTATATTCTGAAACCACTTAACACACAGGTCATGGCATCGAATGGCACCAAGAGAAGATTAGAAATGTATCTAATTTAGTGCAAAATAAGCATGTTTTCATCCATGAGGCAAAAATTAGGAAAGAAACACAAAGTCCTGTATTTTCATATGAAAAGCGTGTGGAATCATTGATAAAACCCCTGGAATTAATACAAGATAAACCCTCAAAATTGGGGTTTATCATCCATTCAAATGCTATTCCTTTTCTCATCAGATTGAAAAAGGGTAGGGCCTTTGCTGCCGATGCTCCGAGAAAGCGGGATAATGAGGTGAGGCAACCTGCTAGTCTCTGGACATCTTTAACACAGCCTGGACTCTTCATTTGGTGTATTGCTTGGCATTTCTCGGGATTGGCTTCCACTCTCCTTTGGGTTATCATGAATCCTAGGAACTTTTCGACTTCCATGGCAAAAAAGCATTTGAGGGGGTTGAGCCTCATGACGTGTTGTCGGAGAGATGCAAACACGCTTCCCAAGTCGTTCAGGAGGTCGTCAGGCTGCGTAGTCTTTATGAGGATGTCGTCCACATAGACTTCTACTGTCTTGCCTATGAGGCTGCCAAATATTTTGTTCATCAGCCTTTGATATGTTGCCCCTGCGTTTTTCAAGCCGAACGGCATCACCTTGTAGCAATAGATTTCCCTGGGTGTTATGAATGCTGTTTCGTCCTCGTCGGGTTGGTGCATCGATATTTGATTGTAGCTGGAATAGGCGTCCATGAAGCTCAAATACCAGTACCCCACCATCGCGTCGACGAGCGCATCTATGTTGGAAAGGGGAAACAGTCCTTGGGGCATGCTTAATTGAGGTCGGAATAGTCCACGCACATTCTCCATTTGCCATTGTGCTTCTTTACCAGAACTACATTTGACAGCCAAGTCGAGTAGTCTAGTTCTCGTATGAAACCTTCTTCTAGGAGGCTGGCCGTCTGCCTGGCCACCTCCTCTGCTCTTTCCTGGGACATCTTCCTCCTCCTTTAGGCCACTGTACGGATGTCCGGCTTGACGGCCAAGTGATGTGACGTGACCCTGGGGTCTATGCCCGGTATATCAACGGGTGTCCAAGCGAATAGATCTCCATTGGCCCTAATCATTTCTACTAAAGGTTCTTTCAACTCATGTGGAAGGTTTCTATTAACAAACGTGAACTTTTTCTCCGTGTCACAGACCCTGAACTTTTCCAAATCCCCCTCTGGTTCTGGTCTTGGCTTATCGTCGACTCTGGCATCTAATTCAGCAAGAAATACTCTAGATGCTTCTTTAGACTTCTTTCTCAAGGAGAGGCTGGCGTTGTCGCAAGCGACTGCCATTTTCAGATCTCCTCTTATGGATCCTACCGATCCGTCATCAGCAACGAACTTCATAACCAGCAGCTTCGTGTTGATTACCGCCTCAACATCGTTAATCGTTTTCCTCCCCAGGATGATGTTGTAGGCAGTGGAGTCCCGTAGAACCACGAACTCGGCCATTATTGACCTCCGTCCTTGTCCTTGTCCCACAGAGGTCGGTAGAGATATTATCCCATCTTGCTTAATGAAGTGGTTGCCTAACCCTATGACACCGTGTTGGTGAGTCATGAGGTCGGCGTCCCGTAATCCTAGCGCATCGAACACGTTGCGGAACATAATGTTTGAGTCTGCCCCCGTGTCCACAAGGATTCGTTTGATGAGGCTGGTTCACACCCTAGCCGTAATAACCATGGGTGGGTGGTGCGCGAAATTGTGATCACTACACAACTTTGCACAACTAACCAGCAAGTGCACTGGGTCGTCCAAGTAATAAACCTTACGCGAGTAAGGGTCGATCCCACGGAGATTGTTGGTATGAAGCAAGCTATGGTCACCTTGTAAATCTCAGTCAGGCAGACTCAAATGGGTATAATGATATACGAATAAAGCATAAAGATAAGGATAGAGTTACTTATGTAATTCATTGGTAGGAACTTCAGATAAGCGTATGAAGATGCCTTCCCTTCCGTCTCTCTGCTTTCCTACTGTCTTCATCCAATCCTTCTTACTCCTTTCCATGGCAAGCTTATGTAGGGTTTCACCGTTGTCAGTGGCTACCTCCCATCCTCTCAGTGAAAATGTTCCTATGCTCTGTCACAGCATATGGCTAATCAGCTGTCGGTTCTCGGTCAGGCCGGAATAGAATCCATTGATTCTTTTGCGTCTGTCACTAACGCCCCGCCTGCTAGGAGTTTGAAGCACGTCACAGTCATTCAATCATTGAATCCTACTCAGAATACCACAGACAAGGTTTAGACCTTCCGGATTCTCTTGAATGCCGCCATCAGTTCTTGCCTATACCACGAAGACTCTGATCTCACGGAATGGCTGGCTCGTTTGTCAGGCGAGCACTCGGTTGTCAGGCGATCAACCATGCATCGTGTATCAGGAATCCAAGAGATATTCACTAGAGCCTTGGTTGCTTGTAGAACAAAGGTGGTTGTCAGTCACCTTGTTCATAAGTGAGAATGATGATGAGTGTCACGGATCATCACATTCATCAAGTTGAGGAACAAGTGATATCTTGGACAAAGAACAAGCGGAATTGAATAGAAGAACAATAGTAATTGCATTAATACTCGAGGTACAGCAGAGCTCCACACCTTAATCTATGGTGTGTAGAAACTCCACCGTTGAAAATACATAAGAACGAGGTCTAGGCATGGCCGAATGGCCAGCCTCCCAATGATCTAAGAACTAAATGTCGAAAGATGAAAAATACAATAGTAAATGGTCCTATATATAGAGAACTAGTAGCCTAGGGTGTACAGAGATGAGTAAATGACATAAAAATCCACTTCCGGGCCCACTTGGTGTGTGCTTGGGCTGAGCAATGAAGCAATTTTGTGTAGAGACTCTTCTTGGAGTTAAACGCCAGCTTTTATGCCAGTTTGGGCGTTTAACTCCCATTTAGGTGCCAGTTCCGGCGTTTAACGCTGGGATTTCTGAGGGTGACTTTGAACGCCAGTTTGGGCCATCAAATCTTGGGCAAAGTATGGACTATCATATATTGCTGGAAAGCCCAGGATGTCTCCTTTCCAACGCCGTTGAGAGCGCGCCAATTGGGCTTCTGTAGCTCCAGAAAATTCACTTCGAGTGCAGGGAGGTCAGAATCCAACAGCATCTGCAGTCCTTTTCAGTCTCTGAATCAGATTTTTGCTCAGGTCCCTCAATTTCAGCCAGAAAATACCTGAAATCACAGAAAAACACACAAACTCATAGTAAAGTCCAAAAAAGTGAATTTTAACTAAAAACTAATAAAAATATACTAAAAATTAAACTAAAACTACTAAAAACATACTAAAAACAATGCCAAAAAGGGTACAAATTATCCGCTCATCAGTGGGTTCTCAGGGACCTCGTTGAACCAATGATCTTCTGACCCGAAAGAAATGGTTGGGGACCTCTTGGAGCTTCGTGCCGGTGAGGAGGAAATTGCCAGGACTTTGGCGCTGTGTTTTTGGCGGTCACCACATTTATTACGGTGAAGCCGTGATCGTTGTCTTCTGGCTCTTGTCGCCGTTTCGTCGATCGGGTCTTGCTCTCGTCACCGTGGTCCCTATGTCGTCTCCTCGGTTCCCTTATGAGATGGGAGAATTCAGTCAGTTTACCGTCCCTGATCGCCTGCTCCAGTGCGTCCTTTAGGTCGAAACAGTCTTGTGTTTGGTGTCTATAGCCTTTATGGTAATCACAGTAGAGACTCATGTTTCCCCCTGTACGATCTTTTAGAGGTCGGGGTTTCGACAATATCCCCTTTTCGGCTATTTGTTGGTAAACTTCTATGATAGGAGGGTGAGTGGAGTGTAGTTGGCGAATTTTTCAACCCAGGGAGGCGGTCTGGGCGCTCTGCTTGGGCCCCCGTCTCTGACTTGGTCCTTCTGCCTTTCTCCATTACCGTGTTGCCTGGGTTGATTGTAGGAGGGCTGCTGTTTGTTGGCAGCCACAACTCGGCTGACTTCCTCATCATTTACGTATTCCTTGGCTATGGTCTGGATCTCGTGCATCGTCCAGACCGATTTGGTGGTGAGATGTTTTCGGAAATCCTCATTTAGAAGGCCATTCGTTAGACAAAGGTTGGCCACAGAGTCGGTTAGTCCCTTGATTTCCAGGTATTCGTCGTTGAACCGATCTAGATACTTCCTGGTGGTCTCCCCGGTGCGTTGGGTCACGCCGAGGAGATTGATTGGGTGCTTTGCCTTTTGCGATTCTGGTAGTGAATTGCGCCAAGAAGGCACGGCTGATGTTCGAAAAACCGGCCACAGAACCCTGCGGGAGGCTATTGATCCACCATATCCCCGGGCCTGCCAAGGTGACCGGGAAAGCGTGGCACCTTACCTCGTCTCTCACTCCTTCGAGGTTCATTTGGGCCTCGAAGGCCATTAGGTGCTCCTGCGGGTCTTGCGTCCCGTCATACCTCATGTCCGTTGGTTTGTCGAAATGCTTCGGCCACAGGACCTCAAGGATGGAATGGTGGAACGGAGTGGCACCCATGATGACGGGTTGCCATGTTCTCTCAGACCTTTCTTCTCTGTTTTCACAGTCCCGTCGCATGACGCACACTCATTTGCCCCGAGCGTAGATGATCGTATCGTTTCGCCTCCTAGGGCGTTCTCGATCCTCCTGGCTACTTTCCGATTCTGATCTCGGTATGGAGGTGCGCCGGGAGCGACTGCTTCGGTGGGAGGTTCTTCCCCAACTCTCGGGAGACTGAGAATAATCAGGGTCGGAGGTCTGCTGACGATGCTCCTGGTCTGCTAGTTGGCGCTCCAAGTTCTGCACCCTGTGGCGCAGCTCCTGCATTATCCTGGCACTGTCACTGCCAGTTCTCCCGAAGGGGCGCCTCTCTTGAGCTCTCAACTGCAACCCGATTCATCGTGGAGGGGATCTTAATCGCTCACGGGGCAAGGCAACGGAGGCCGCCCCCTCAGGGGCCGCCGCGCATCCGTGGTCCCCTGGACCCAGCACCATCTCCATTCAACTTCGGTGGTTCGGTCCCCATAGACGGCGCCAATGTTCGGTAGGTCGTGTACCGGACGGTTCGAGGTGATCCTTGTGTGAATAGGCCGGACGTGGCCTGGAATGGGTCGCGAGGGTGAGATGAGGAACCGACGTTCCGAGCTTTCGAAAAGAAAGGGGAGGTGTCACCTGCAATGACACTCCGACACTCAAGTCAGTTGAGTGTGCAGGCAAAGAAGGGGGGTAAGGTAGAGTGTGACGTACCTTGGGGGTAGGGCAGGTCTTTCCCCATTTATACCGTGTCAGAGGTGGGCCCTTCAAGGATAGGTCCATTTTCCTCGAAGCTTCCTCATAGCTGTAGCGGAGAGCTATCAAGGACGCGTGTCCGAGTCGCATAGCGAGTGGTACGTGCCCGACCGTTCGGGTCGGATCGTCATCGGATCGGGTCGACCCGCGAGTGGCTTGGGCCGGGCCGTAACATATTTTATGAAACGTACCAAATCCAAGAAAGACACTCTGACTTTGAAGATTGATCTTGAAAAGACACATGACATAATTGATTGAAGATTCCTGGAATAGATCTTATAGCTTTTTGGGTTTCCTAATGCTACTATCTGTGTTATCTCTTACATTCGCTCATTTTTTTATCTATTCTTTGGAATGTCTCCAAAATTGAAGGGCTCCCCCTTGTAGACGTCTTCGCCAAGGAGATCAAATGTCCTCTTATTTATTCGTTCTTTGCATAGAGCGACTAGCTTATTTTATTAGTAAGAAAATGGATGACAGTTTGTGGGAGTCGGTTACAATGTCTAGAGGGGACCTCAGATTTTTGACCTTACGTTCGCAAATGATCTTCTTTTTTTCAAGCCTACAAAATTCCAAGTTTAGCTACTCATGAATGTGAATCACCTCTTTAGCAAAGCATCAGGTTTAAAGGTGAATGTCGATAAATCCAAAGCTCTTTATTCTAGAAGTGTTTCAAATAGAAAAAGATAAATGTTTACTAGCATATCCTCTATTCGGTTTACTCAAATTTTTGAAAAATATTTGAGAGTAAATTTGAATCATGAGAGAGTTAATAGAACTTTCTTCCAAAGAATTTTGGACAAGATTTGGTCTAGACTAGCCGAATGAAAAGGCAAAGTTCTTAACAAGGCAGGTAGACTTTGTATCATTAATTATGTTGCTACATCTATTTCCATTTACTATATGCAAATTGCTTTTTTTTCCTGATTATGTGTACAACAAGATAAATTCTATGATGCATCAATTTTTGTGGAAGGGTAATACTGAGGGGGAAGGCTTAACTTAGTTAACTGAAAAATTGTTGTTACTCCCAAGAGTTGCGGTGGTCTTAGAGTTAGGAATGTCCATTGTGTTAATATTGCTCTCTTAAAAAAAATTGATTTGGCAACTCTTATATAATAAGGAGAAGCTCTGGATCCAAATGATAATTGTTAAGTATTTCTCTAATAATTCTCTTTGGGAGTTTTCTTCTATTCATAAACTCTCTTATATTTGACGTAGTATTGAGAAAGCTAATAGATGGCTAATAGAGAGTTATTCTTGGTGTACTGGACTTTTGGATCAATCTTTCTAGTTTGGTCAATGGAGACTAGAGGGCCATTCGCCAGAGAATGTTCCTTATGTTCATATTACTGATTTAGACTTCAAAGTGCAAGATGTTTAGAGAAATGGCTAATGGTGGTTAGAGAATTGTTACTCTTTCATTCCTGATTATGTGAGGATTTAACTCAATAATTACAATCCGAATGGTCAAAGTGGGTTAAAAGCTAGTTAAATTTGGGGACATTCTAATTTTTATACGTGCAAAAATAGGTGTGAATGGTTTGCACAGAGAATTTTCTAATGGCATAATAATAATAATAATAATAATAATAATAATAATAATTATTGGGAATGGGTATGGAGGTTAAAAATTTTGGAAAAAATCAAATTTTTTGTGTGGCTTGCTTTTCATGAGACATTGCCTACTACATTCTTCAGAGTTAGAAAAGTTCTTGCTAATTATTACATATGCCCTCGTCGCTTTAATAGGATGAAATTTAGTTTTTGCGAGACTGTTGTATGGTGAAAGATATATGGCATATATTTGGCTTTTTTCTTAATTTTTTTCTCGAATTATAACTTGCAGGATTAGTTTGCTTCAAATGTTAAGAGGTATGGTATCTTCTTTTGTTTTCTGTTTGGTGGATTTGGCAGTGCCACAACAATGACATTTTTAATTCCGGTCAACTTTGGTCTCCAACTAAGCTTCAACGGGGTTTGATTGTATCATCTGAAACTCAAGTGTCGAGTGTGTGAAAGGTTGTGCAAGTCCTCTTCCAATTAGTTTAATTATTAGTGGGGAGATTTTTGCTATTTGGCAGGATCTGATTTTGGCTTGGGAGATGGAGATTTGATATGTTATTTGCAAAACAGATTGTCATGACACTATTCTCCTTATTCAAACTACAAACGCCTTTGTTCATTTTTTGGATAAAGAGATTGTGGAGAAAATTCAGGCCATGCTGGTGAGAGATTGACAACCTTTGATCATTTCGGTGCTACGTTCTGCTAATACTGTTGTTGATGCCTTAGCCAAAGATGCTGCAAGGAAGAATGAGCCCTACAAGGAATGAATTTTTCCTGTCGAAGATATTCATAGGCTAATCCGAGAGGATTTAGTAAAGAACAATGCTAGGGAACCAAAAGGGTATTAGCCAAAAATCAGCCAAATACTTCTAGGTGAATCTAAAATCTCTAGGAGTTAATATATATGGATGTTTCTTCTACTAAGTATCAGAATGTTTCTTTTTCATATTAAATGGATGTTCTTTGATATATTTTTCGAATTTTTTTGTATTGCGAATGTGAATGTCTCTATTTCTTTAATTATTTTTTCTAAAATATAATTGGATGTTTCTTTTGTTAAGTATTAGGATGTTGTTTTTTCATATTAAATGAATGTTTTTTTTTATATTTTTGTAATTGTTCAAAGATTCCTTTTAGCTAAGATCAAGTGTGTAGTTTGCAGTCTTTTAATCATCAAATCAACACCTAATATTCCAAAACGCAGGAGCAACGTCAACATGAAATAGTAAACTCTTTTATTAACAACATAATTGAAACAACCGTACAGTAAATTAAGATACATATATAAACAAAATAAAAAAAAAAGAAATCACTAAATTCGCACAATAATAATTATTGATTCAACAGGGATTGAAAAAAAAACGAGTAAAAAGTTACGGTCAAAATCATAATTCCACAAACGCCAACAAAGGGAAGGAAAGTGGCTTTCAGCTACAATATCAAATAACAAAGTCTCTGTCGAAGGAACTGCTTCAATTTGCCAGAATGTCAAAAAATTATATTCCACAAACTTACACTTCGGATACTTTTTCATTGGCACCACCATTGATGAGCGGATAATTTATACGCTTTTTGGCATTGTTTTTAGGTAGTTTTTAGTAAGTTCAAGCTACTTTTAGGGATGTTTTCATTAGTTTTTATGTTAAATTCACATTTCTGGACTTTACTATGAGTTTGTGTGTTTTTCTGTGATTTCAGGTAATTTCTGGCTGAAATTGAGGGACTTGAGCAAAACTCTGAAAAAGGCTGACAAAAGGACTGCTGATGCTGTTGGAATCTGACCTCCCTGCACTCGAAATGGATTTTCTGGAGCTACAGAACTTCAATTGGCGCGCTCTCAACGGCGTTGGAAAGTAGACATCCAGAGCTTTCCAGCAATATATAATAGTCTATACTTCATTCGGAAATTGACGACGTAACTTGGCGTTGAACGCCAAATACATGCTGCTGTCTGGAGTTAAACGCCAGAAAAACGTCATGATCCGGAGTTGAACGCCCAAAACACGTTATAACTTGGAGTTCAACTCCAAGAGAAGCCTCAGCTCGTGGATAGATCAAGCTCAGCCCAAGCATACACCATGTGGGCCCCGGAAGTGGATTTATGCATCAATTACTTACTCATGTAAACCCTAGGAGCTAGTTTATTATAAATAGAACATTTAACTATTGTATTAGAAGTCTTTTTGGCCACGTTTGATCTTTTGATCACGTTTTGGGGGCTGGCCATTCGGCCATGCCTGAACCTTTCACTTATGTATTTTCAACGGTGGAGTTTCTGCACACCACAGATTAAGGGTGTAGAGCTCTGCTGTACCTCAAGTTTCAATACAATTACTATTACTTTTTATTCAATTCTCTCTTATTCTTATTCAAAGATATACGTTGCACAACACTTTGATGAATGTGATGATCCGTGACACTCATCATCATTCTCACCTATGAACGCGCGTGATTGACAACCACTTCCGTTCTACCTTACGCTGGGCGCATATCTCTTAGATTCCCCAACAGAATCTTCGTGGTATAAGCTAGATAGATGGCGGCATTCATGGGAATCCGGAAAGTCTAACCTTGTCTGTGGTATTCCGAGTAGGATCCTGGGAATCCGGAAAGTCTAACCTTGTCTGTGGTATTCCGAGTAGGATTCCGGTATTGAATGACTGTGACGAGCTTCAAACTCCTGAAGGCTGGGCGTTAGTGACAGACGCAAAAGAATCAATGGATTCTACTCCAACCTGATTGAGAACCGACAGATGATTAGCCGTGCTGTGACAGAGCATTTGGACCATTTTCACTGAGAGGATGGGATGTAGCTATCAACCAAGGGTGATGCCTCCAGACGATTAGCCGTGCAGTGACAGCGCATAGGACCATTTTCCCGAGAGGATTAAAAGTAGCCATTGATGATAGTGATGCCCTACATACAGCTTGCCATGGAAAGGAGTAAGAAGGATTGAAGGAAGAGTGAGTAGTGAAGTAGAGTTTCAAGAGGAACACAGCATCTCCATACACCTATCTGAAATTCCCACTATTGATTTACATAAGTATTTCTATCCCTTTTATTTTCTATTTTATTATTAATTTTCGAAACCATAAACCAATTTAATCTGCCTAACTGAGATTTACAAGGTGACCATAGCTTGCTTCATACCAACAATCTCTGTGGGATCGACCCTTACTCACGTAAGGTATTACTTGGACGACCCAGTACACTTGCTGGTTAGTTGAACGAAGTTGTGAATTCAAATAGAGCCAATTATTAAATTTTATACAAGTACAAAGAGCACGGATCACAATTTCGTCCACCAAATTTTTGGCGCCGTTGCCGGGGATTGTTCGAGTATGGACAACTGACGGTTCATCTTGTTGCTCAGATTAGATAATTTTCTTTTCAAAAATCTTTTTCAAAATTTTTCTTTTATTTTTCGTTTTTCCAAACTCTATTTTCGAAAAAATTAATAAAAATCCAAAAAAATTAGAAAATCATAAAAATCAAAAATATTTTGTGTTTCTTGTTTGAGTATTGAGTCAATTTTTAAGTTTGGTGTCAGTTGCATGCTTTAAAAATTTTTTCTTGCATTTTTCGAAAATCCATGCATTCATAGTGTTCTTCATGATCTTCAAGTTGTTCTTGATAAGTCTTCTTGTTTGATCTTGATGTTTTCTTGTTTTGTGTCTTTTCTTGTTTTTCATGTGCATCTTTGCATTCATATTTTCCAAGCATTAAAGATTTCTAAGTTTGGTGTCTTGCATGTTTTCTTTGCATCAAAAATTTTTTCAAAATTATGTTCTTGATGTTCATCATGATCTTCAAAATGTTCTTGGTGTTCATCTTGACATTCATAGCATTCTTGCATGCATTCATTGTTTTGATCTAAAAATTTCATGCATTGAGTATTTTTGTTGTTTTTCTCTCTCATAATAATAAAAAAAATTCAAAAATCAAAAAAATATCTTTTCCTTATTTCCCTCCAAATTTTCGAAATTTTGGGTTGACTTGGTCAAAAATTTTTAAAAATTAGTTGTTTCTTACAAGTCAAGTCAAAATTTCAATTTTAAAAATCTTATCTTTTCAAAATCTTTTTCAAAAATCATATCTCTTCCATTTTTTTCTTATTTTCGAAAATTTTAAAAAAATTATTTTTCAAAATCTTTTTCTTATCTTTTATACCATATTTTCGAAAATATGCTAACAATTAATGTGATTGATTAAAAAATTTGAAGTTTGTTACTTTCTTGTTAAGAAAGGTTCAATCTTTAAATTCTAGAATCTTATCCTGTAGTTTCTTGTTAGTTAAGTCATTTTAAAAATTAAATCTTTTTCAAAATATCTAACTTCTTATCTTCTTATCTTTTTGAAAATTTGATTTCAAATCTTTTTCAATCAACTAACTAACTTTTTGTTTGTTTCTTATCTTTTTCAAAACCACCTAACTACTTCTCCCTCTCTAATTTTCGAAAATACCTCTTTCTTTTTCAAAAATTCTTTTTAATTAATTAATAATTTTAATTTCAATTATATTTTATCTTTAATTTTCGAAAATTACTAACCCCTTTTTCAAAATTATTTTCGAAATCTCTCTTTTCTATTTTTCTTCTATTTAATTATTTAATTACTAACACTTCTCTTCACCTCTCTTCATCTTAAAATCCGAATTCTTCTTCACTCTTCCCCCCTCTCTTTTTCTACTAACACAAAGGAATCTCTATACTGTGACATAGAGGATTCCTCTTCTTTTCTTGTTGTCTTCTCTTTCATATGAGCAGGAACAGGGAAAAAGGCACTCTTGTTGAAATTGATCCAGAACCTGAAAGGACTCTGAAAAGAAAACTAAGAGAAACTAAATTACAACAATCCAGAAACAACCTTTTAGAAATTTTTGAACAAGAGAAGGAGATGGCAGCCGAAAATAATAATAATAATGCAAGGAGAATGCTTGGTGACTTCACAAAGCCAACGTCCAAGTTTGATGGAAGAAGCATCTCCATTCCTGCCATTGGAGCCAACAACTTTGAGCTGAAACCTCAGCTAGTTGCCTTAATGCAACAAAACTGCAAGTTTTATGGACTTCCATCTGAAGATCTTTATCAGTTTTTAACTGAGTTCTTGCAGATCTGTGAGACTGTAAAGACGAATGGAGTTGATCCTGAAGTCTACAAACTCATGCTTTTCCCTTTTGCTGTAAGAGACAGAGCTAGAATATGGTTGGATTCACAACCTAAGGATAGCCTGGACTCCTGGGATAAGCTGGTCACAGCCTTCTTGGATAAATTCTTTCCTCCTCAAAAGCTGAGCAAGCTGAGAGTGGATGTTCAAACCTTCAAACAAAAAGATGGTGAATCCCTCTATAAAGCTTGGGAAAGATACAAGCAGCTGACCAAAAGATGTCCATCTGACATGTTTTCAGAATGGACCATATTAGATATATTCTATTATGGTGTCTCTAAATTTTCGAAAATGTCATTGGACCATTCTACAGGTGGATCCATTCACCTAAAGAAAATGCCTGAAGAGGCTCAAGAACTCATTGACATGGTTGCAAATAACCAGTTCATGTACACTTCTGAGAGGAATTCCATGAATAATGGGATACCTCAGAAGAAAGAAGTTCTTGAAATAGATGCTCTGAATGCCATATTGGCTCAGAACAAAGTGTTGACTCAACAGGTCAACATGATCTCTCAAAATCTGAATGGATGGCAACATGCATCCAACAGTACTAGAGAGGCAGCTTCTGAAGAAGCTTATGATCCTGAGAACCCTGCCATGGCAGAGGTTAATTACATGGGTGAACCTTATGGAAACACCTATAACTCATCATGGAGAAATCATCCAAATTTCTCATGGAAGGATCAACAAAAGCCTCAACAAGGCTTTAACAATGGTGGACGCAATAGGCTGAGCAATAACAAGCCATATCCATCATCTTCTCAGCAACAGACAGAGAATTCTGAACAAAACACTTCTAATTTAGCCAATATAGTCTCTGATCTGTCAAAGGCCACTTTCAGTTTCATGAGTGAAACAAGATCCTCCATCAAAAATCTGGAGGCACAAGTGGGCCAGCTGAGTAAGAAAGTCATTGAAACCCCTCCCAGTATTCTCCCAAGCAATACAGAAGAGAATCCAAAAGGAGAGTGCAAGGCCATTGATGTGATCAATGTGGCCGAATGCACAAGGGAGGAAGAGGACGAAAATCCTAGTGAGAAAGACCTCCTGGGACGTCCCTCAAGCAAGAAGGAGTTTCCTATTAAGGATCCAAAGGAATCTGAGGCTTATACAGAGACCATAGAGATTCCATTAAATCTCCTTCTGCCATTCATGAGCTCTGAAGACTATTCATCCTCTGAAGAGGATGAAGATGTGACTGGAGAGCAAGTTGCTCAATATTTAGGAGCTATCATGAAGCTGAATGCCAAGTTATTTGGTAATGAGACTTGGGAAAGCGAACCTCCCTTGCTCATTGGTGGACGAAATTGTGATACTTGATATTGGCTCTTTGGTATGTACACAAAAACTATTGTGTCTCTGGTTGAATTCACAACTCCGTTCAACTAACCAGCAAGTGTACTGGGTCGTCCAAGTAATAAACCTTACGTGAGTAAGGGTCGATCCCACAGAGATTGTTGGTATGAAGCAAGCTATGGTCATCTTGTAGATCTCAGTCAGGCAGATTAAACATGATACTTGATTAGATTCAAATAATAAAATAGAAATAATAAAAGGGATAGAATACTTATGCAGATTCATTGGTGGGAATTTCAGATAAGCGAATGGAGGTGCTGTATGGCTCAAGGACGCCTGCTCTCCTACTGCTTCTACTCAATCCTTTTTACTCCTTTCCATGGCAAGCTTTGTATAGGGGTTCACCATCAGCGGTGGCTACTTTCAATCCTCTCGGGAAAATGATCCTATGCGGCTGTCACTCGCACGGCTAATCGTCTGGAGGCATCACCCATGGTTGATGGCTACATCCCATCCTCGCAGTGAAAACTAATGCTCACGCACTCTGTCACAGTACGGCTAATCACTGGTTGGTTCCCGCGCCTACTGGAATAGAATCCCTTGATTCTTTGCGTCTGTCACTAACGCCCAGCACTTGCAAGTTTGAAGCACGTCACAGTCATTCATTACCGGAATCCTACTCGGAATACCACAGACAAGGTTAGACTTTTCGGATTCCCAGGATCCTACTCGGAATACCACAGACAAGGTGAGACTTTCCGGATCCTCATAAATGCCGCCATCTATCTAGCTTATACCACGAAGATTCTGTTGGGGAATCTAAGAGATACGCATTCAAGCTCTGTTGCATGTAGAACGGAAGTGGTTGTCAATCACGCGCGTTCATAAGTGAGAATGATAATGAGGGTTATCTAACTCATCACATTCATCATGTTCTTGGGTACGAATGAATATCTTGGAATAAGAATAAAAGAGGAATTGAATAAAGAAAATAGAATTTCATTAATACTTGAGGTACAGCAGAGCTCCACACCCTTAATCTATGGTGTGCAGAAACTCCACCGTTGAAAATACATAAGAAAAAGAGGTTCAGGCATGGCCGAATGGCCAGCCCTCTCCATGATCAAGTGACCGAATATTCAAAGAGATTAAACTGTCAAAAGATGTCTAATACAATAGATAAATGTCCTATATATACTAGACTAGCTACTAGGGTTTACATGAGTAAGTAATTGATGCGTAAATCCACTTCCGGGGCCCACTTGGTGTGTGCTTGGGCTGAGCTTGATCTATCCACGAGCTGAGGCTTCTCTTGGAGTTGAACTTTGAGTTATGACGTGTTTTGGGCGTTCAACTCCGGATCATGACGTTTTTCTGGCGTTTAACTCCAGACAGCAGCATGTACTTGGCGTTCAACGCCAAGTTACGTCGTCATTCTTCGAATAAAGTATGAACTATTATATATTGCTGGAAAGCCCTGGATGTTTACTTTCCAACGCCGTTGAGAGCGCGCCAATTAGAGTTCTGTAGCTCCAGAAAATCCATTTCGAGTGCAGGGAGGTCAGATTCCAACAACATCAGCAGTCCTTTTGTCAGCCTTTTTCAGAGTTTTGCTCAAATCCCTCAATTTCAGTCAGAATTTACCTGAAATCACAGAAAAACACACAAACTCATAGTAAAGTCCAGAAATGTGAATTTAACATAAAAACTAAGGAAAACATCCCTAAAAGTAGCTTGATCTTACTAAAAACTACCTAAAAACAATGCCAAAAAGCGTATAAATTATCCGCTCATCACAACACCAAACTTAAATTGTTGCTTGTCCCCAAGCAACTGAAAATCAAATAGGATAAAAAGAAGAGAATATACTATAAATTCCAGAATATCAATGAATATTAATTATAATTAGATGAGCGGGACTTGTAGCTTTTTGCTTCTGAACAGTTTTGGCATCTCACTTTTTCCTTTGAAGTTTAGAATGATTGGCTTCTCTAGGAACTTGGAATTTTGGATAGTGTTATTGACTTTCCTTGTTAAGCATGTTGATTCTTGAACACAGCTACTTATGAGTCTTGGCCGTGGCCCTAAGCACTTTGTTTTCCAGTATTACCACCGGATACACAAATGCCACAGACACATAACTGGGTGAACCTTTTCAGATTGTGACTCAGCTTTGCTAGAGTCCCCAGTTAGTGGTGTCCAGAGCTCTTAAGCACACTCTTTTGCTTTGGATCACGACTTTAACCACTCAGTCTCAAGCTTTTCACTTGGACCTTCATGACACAAGCACATGGTTAGGGACAGCTTGATTTAGCCGCTTAGGCCTGGATTTGATTTCCTTAGGCCCTCCTATCCATTGATGCTCAAAGCCTTGGATCCTTCTTACCCTTGCCTTTTGGTTTTAAGGGCTATTGGCTTTTTCTACTGCTCCTTCTTTTTCTATATACTCTTTTTAGCTCCCTTTTTTTTTTCACTGCTTTTTCTTGCTTCAAGAATCAATTTCATGATTTTTCAGATCATCAATAACATTTCTCTTTGTTCATCATTCTTTCAAGAGCCAACAATTTTAACATTCATAAACAACAAGATCAAAAGACATATGCACTGTTCAAGCATTCATTCAGAAAACAAAAAGTATTGTCACCACATCAATATAATTAAATTAAATTCAAGGATAAATTCGAAATTCATGTACTTCTTGTTCTTTTGAATTAAAACATTTTTCTTTTAAGAGAGGTGAAGGATTAATGGAATTTATTCATAGCTTTAAGGCATGGTTACATACTAATGATCATGAAATAAAGACACAAAACATAGATAAACACAATAATTAAAAATCGAAAACAGAAAGAAATAAAGAACAAGGAATGAATCCACCTTTAGTGGCGTCTTCTTCTTGAAGGACCAATGATGTTCTTCAGTTCTTCTATGTCCCTTCCTTGCCTTTGTTGCTCCTCCCTCATTGCTCTTTGATCTTCTCTTATTTCTTGGAGAATGATGGAGTGTTCATGATGTTCCACCCTTAGTTGTTCAACATTATGGCTCAAATCTTCTAGGGAGGTATTGAGTTGCTCCCAATAGTTGTTGGGAGGAAAGTGCATTCCTTGAGGCATTTGTTGATGATGAACTTCCTCATGTTCTTCTTGAGGGCCGTGAGGAACTTCTCTTGTTTGCTCCATCCTTTTCTTGGTGATGGGCTTGTCTTCTTCAATGGAGACATCTCCATCTGTGATAACTTCAGCTGAGTAACATAGATGGCATATAAGGTGGGGGAAGGCTAGCCGTGCCATGTGTGAAGGCTTGTCAGCTATTTTGTAGAGTTCATTGAAGATGACTTCATGAACTTCTACTTCCTCTCCAATCATGATGCTATGAATCATGATGTCCCGATCCACAGTAACTTCAGATCGGTTGCTTGTAGGGATGATGGATCTTTGGATGAACTCCAACCATCCTCTAGCTACAGGCTTGAGGTCCAGTCTTCTTAGTTGGACTGGCTTGCCTTTGGAGTCTATTCTCCATTGGGCGCCTTCCACACAAATGTCCATTAGGACTTGGTCCAACCTTTGATTAAAGTTGACCCTTCTTGTGTAGGGGCGTTCATCACCTTGCATCATGGGTAAGTGAAACGCCAACCTCACATTTTCCGGACTGAAATCTAAGTATTTCCCCCGAACCATTGTGAGATAGTTCTTTGGATTCGGGTTCATACTTTGATCATGGTTCCTAGTGATCCATGCATTGGCATAGAACTCTTGAACCATCAATATTCCGACTTGTTGCATGGGGTTGGTTATGACTTCCCAACCTCTTCTTTGGATTTCATGTCGGATCTCCGGATACTCATTCTTTTTGAGCTTGAAAGGGACCTCAGGGATCACCTTCTTTCTTGCCACAACATCATAGAAGTGGTCTTGATGGCTTTTGGAGATGAATCTTTCCTTCTCCCATGACTCGGAGGTGGAAGCTTTTGCCTTCCCTTTCCCTTTTCTTGAGGAAACTCCGGCCTTAGGTGCCATTGGTAATGGAAAAACAAAAAAAAAGCTTATGCTTTTACCACACCAAACTTAAAATGTTGCTCGTCCTCGAGCAAGAAAGAAAAGAAGAGTAGAAGAAGAAGAAGAGAATATGGTAGAGAGGGAGAGAGTAGGTTCGGCTATATGGGAGAAGAAGGGGTTTGTGGTGTGTGAAAATGAAGAAGAATAGGAGGTTATTTATAGGGAGAGGGAGGGTGGTAGTTCGGCCATTTTGGGTGGGAATGGGTGGGAAATTGAATTTGAATTTTATGAGGGTAGGTGGGGTTTATGGGAAAGGGGAGGTTGATGTGAATGGTGAATGGGGTAATTGGGAAGAGGACTTGAGGTGATTGGTGAAGGTTTTTGGGAAGTGTGATATGGAGAAGAGTGAAATGAGATTTGGATTAGGAGAGTGTGATTAGGATTAAAAGGTAAGGTGGGAATATGGTAGGTGGGGATCCTGTGGGGTCCACAGATCCTGAGGTGGGGATCCTGTGGGGTCCACAGATCCTGAGGTGAAAACAAATACCATTCCTTCACCATATAGGCATGTAAAATGCCTTCATGCATCATTCTGGCGTTCAAACGCCCATTGGTGCATGTTCTGGGCGTTCAACGCCCATGTGATGCATGTTTCTGGCGTTGAACGCCAGTTTCATGCTTGTTTCTGGCGTTCAGCGCCAGAATGTCCTCTCTGTGCACATTCCTGGCGTTTAACGCCAGGTTGTTGCTTGTTTCTGGCGTTCAGCGCCAGAATGGTGCTCTGTTCTGGCGTTGAACGCCGGCCAGATGCATCTTACTGGCGTTGAACGCCAGTCTGCGCTACCTCCAGGGTGAAAATTTTTTTCTTCTGTTTTTGACTTTGTTTTTAATTTTTTTTTATTTTTTTCGTGCCTCCTCATGATCATGTACCTAATAAAACACAAAAATAACAAAGAAACAAAATAAAATAAAATTAGATAAATAAAATTGGGTTGCCTCCCAACAAGCGCTTCTTTAATGTCAATAGCTTGACAGTGGCTCTCATGGAGCCACATGGTGATCAGGTCGATTTAGTGTGTAGTCCCAACACCAAACTTAGAGTTTGGATATGGGGTTTGAACACCAAACTTAGAGTTTGGTTGTGGCCTCACAACACCAAACTTAGAGTTTGACTGTGTGGGCTCTTCTTGACCTTGAACTGAGAGAAGCTCTGCATGCTTACTCTCTTTTGTCACAGAGGGATGGCCATGTGCCTTAAACACAAGGTAGTCCCCATTCAATTGAAGGACTAACTCTCCTCTGTTGACATCTATCACAGCTCCTGCTGTGGCTAGGAAAGGTCTTCCTAGGATGATGCATTCATCATCATCCTTCCTAGTGTCTAGGATTATGAAATCAGTAGGGATGTAAAGGCCTTCAACCCTTACTAGCACGTCCTCCACTATTCCATAAGCTTGTCTTATGGACTTATCTGCCAATTGTAATTAGAATAAGGCAGGTTGTACCTCAATGATCCCCAGCTTCTCCATTACAGAGAGTGGCATAAGATTTATCCCTGACCCAAGATCACATAGAGCTTTTTCAAAGCTCATGGTGCCAATGGTGCAAGGTATTAAGAATTTGCCAGGATCTTGTTTCTTTTGAGGTAGAGTTCTCTGAATCCAAGTATCTAGTTCACTAATGAGCAAGGGAGGTTCACTTTCCCAAGTCTCATTACCAACAGCTTGGCATTCAGCTTCATAATAGCTCCTAAGTATTGAGCAACTTGCTCTCCAGTCACATCTTCATTCTCTTCAGAGGATGAATATTCTTCAGAGCTCATGAATGGCAGAAGGAGATTTAAAGGAATCTCTATGGTCTCTAGATGAGCCTCAGATTCCTCTGGATCCTTAATAGGAAACTCCTTCTTGCTTGAGGGACGTCCCAGGAGGTCTTCCTCACTAGGATTTTCGTCCTTCTCTTCCCTAGTGCATTCGGCCACTTTGACCAAATCAATGGCCTTGCACTCTCCTTTTGGATTCTCTTCTGTATTGCTTGGGAGAATACTGGGAGGAGTTTCAATTACTTTCTTACTCAGCTGGCCCACTTGTGCCTCCAGATTTCTAATGGAGGATCTTGTTTCATTCATGAAACTAAAAGTGGCCTTTGACAGATCAGAGACTATATTGGCTAAATTAGAATTATTTTGTTCAGAATTTTCTGTCTGTTGCTGAGAAGATGATGGATATGGCTTGCTATTGCCTAGCCTATTACGTCCACCATTGTTAAAGCCTTGTTGAGGCTTTTGTTGATCCTTCCATGAGAAATTTGGATGATTTCTCCATGATGAGTTATAGGTGTTTCCATAAGGTTCACCCATGTAATTAACCTCTGCCATGGCAGGGTTCTCAGGATCATAAGCTTCTTCAGAAGCTGCCTCTCTAGCACTGTTGGATGCATGTTGCAATCCATTCAGATTTTGAGAGATCATGTTGACCTGTTGAGTCAACACTTTGTTCTGAGCCAATATGGCATTCAGAGCATCAATTTCAAGAACTCCTTTCTTCTGAGGTATCCCATTGTTCACAGAATTTCTCTCAGAAGTATACATGAACTGGTTGTTTGCAACCATGTCAATGAGTTCTTGAGCCTCTTCAGGCGTTTTCTTCAGGTGAATAGATCCACCTGCAGAATGATCCAATGACATTTTCGAAAATTCAGAGAGACCATAATAGAATATATCTAATATGGTCCATTCTGAGAACATGTCAGATGGACATCTCTTGGTCAGCTGCTTGTATCTTTCCCAAGCTTCATAGAGGGATTCACCATCTTTTTGTTTGAAGGTTTGAACATCCACTCTTAGCTTGCTCAGCTTTTGAGGAGGAAAGAATTTGTCCAAGAAGGCAGTGACCAGCTTCTCCCATGAGTCCAGGCTATCCTTAGGTTGTGAATCCAACCATATTCTAGCTCTGTCTCTTACAGCAAAAGGGAAAAGCATGAGTCTGTAGACTTCAGGATCAACCCCATTCGTCTTTACAGTCTCACAGATCTGCAAGAACTCAGTTAAGAACTGATAAGGATCTTTAGATGGAAGTCCATAAAACTTGCAGTTTTGTTGCATCAAGGCAACTAGCTGAGGTTTCAGCTCAAAGTTATTGGCTCCAATGGCAGGAATGGAGATGCTTCTTCCATCAAACTTGGACGTTGGCTTAGTGAAGTCACCAAGCATTCTCCTTGCATTATTATTATTATTTTCGGCTGCCATCTCCTTCTCTTGTTCAAAAATTTCTAAAAGGTTGCTTCTGGATTGTTGTAATTTAGCTTCTCTTAATTTTCTCTTCAGAGTCCTTTCAGGTTTTGGATCAATTTCAACAAGAGTGCCTTTATCCCTGTTCCTGCTCATATGAAAGAGAAGAAAACAAGAAAAGAGAGAGGAATCCTCTATGTCACAGTATAGAGATTCCTTTATGTTAGTAGAAGAAGAAAGGGGTATAAGAAAGAAGAAGGATGGATTCGGATTTTTGGATGAAGAGAGGTGAAGAGAAGTGTTAGTAATTAATTAATTAAATAGAAGAAGAAGAGAAGAGAGGGAGAAAATTCGAAAATAATTTTGAAAAAAAGGTTAGTAATTTTCGAAAATCAAAGACAAAATATAATTAAAATTAAAATTTAAAACAAAAAGAATTTTTGAAAAAGAGAGGGAGAATTTTCGAAAATTAGAGAGGGAAAAGTGGTTAGGTGGTTTTGAAAAAGATAAGAAACAAACAACAAGTTAGTTAGTTGGTTGAAAAAGATTTGAAATCAAATTTTGAAAAAGATAAGAAGATAGGAAGTTAGATAAGATATTTTGAAATCAAATTTTGAAAAAATAAAATTTTTGAAAAAGATAAGATAAAGATAAAATAAAAGTTTTAAGAAAAAGATATTTTGAAAAAGATTTAATTTTTTTTTTTAAAAAGACTTAACTAACAAGAAACTACAAGATAAGATTCTAGAACTTTAAAGATTGAACCTTTCTTAACAAGAAAGTAACAAACTTCAAATTTTTGAACCAATCACATTAATTGTTAGCTAATTTTCGAAAATTTGATATAAAGATAAGAAAAAGATTTTGAAAATATTTTGAAAAAGATTTTTAAAATTTTCGAAATTTATAAAGAAAATGAAAAAGATATGATTTTTGAAAAAGATTTTACAAAGATAAGATTTTTAAAATTGAAATTTTGACTTGACTTGTAAGAAACAACTAATTTTAAAAATTTTTTGACCAAGTCAACCCAAAATTTCGAAAATTTGGAGGAAAATAAGGGAAAGATATTTTTTGATTTTTTTGAATTTTTTTTAATTATGAAAGAGAAAAACAACAAAAATATTCAATGCATGAAATTTTTAGATCAAAACAATGAATGCATGCAAGAATGCTATGAATGTCAAGATGAACACCAAGAACACTTTGAAGATCATGATGAACATCAAGAACATAATTTTGAAAAAATTTTTGATGCAAAGAAAACATGCAAGACACCAAACTTAGAAATCTTTAATGCATGGAAAATATGAATGCAAAAATGCACATGAAAAACAACAAACAACACAAAACAAGAAATCATCAAGATCAAACAAGAAGACTTATCAAGAACAACTTGAAGATCATGAAGAACACTATGAATGCATGAAATTTTCAAAAAATGCAAGAAAATTTTTTTAAAGCATGCAGTTGACACCAAACTTAAAAATTGACTCAAGACTCAAACAAATAACACAAAATATTTTTTATTTTTATGATTTTATGAATTTTTCTGTATTTTTATTAATTTTTTCAAAAATAAAGTTTAGAAAAACGAAAAATAAAAGAAAAATTTTGAAAAAGATTTTTGAAAAGAAAATTACCTAATCTGAGCAACAAGATGAACCGTTAGTTGTCCATACTCGAACAATCCCCGGCAACGGCGCCAAAAACTTGGTGGACGAAATTGTGATACTTGATATTGGCTCTTTGCTATGTACACAAAAACTATTGTGTCTCTGGTTGAATTCACAACTCCGTTCAACTAACCAGCAAGTGTACTGGGTGATGTGTGGAAAACGATCCAACACAAAACTCACCGGCAAGTGTACCGGGTCGCATCAAGTAATAATAACTCACATGAGTGAGGTCGATCCCACAGGGATTGAAGGATTGAGCAATTTTAGTTTAGTGGGTGGTTTAGTCAAGCGAATCAAGTGTTGGTTGGGTGATTTGTGTTTAACAGAAAGTAAATAACAGTAAAAGTAAAGGGGAGAGGGAAATATGCAGTAAATTGTAAAGTAGAGAAGTAAACTTGCAGAATCTTAAAGAACAAGAAACTAAATGACTGAAACTTAAAGTGCAAGAAAGGTAAATTGCAGTAACTTAAATGGCAAGAAATATAAATTGCTTGAAAGTAAAAGGGAATTGAGGACAGGGATTGCAGGATCTAAACCAAGGAAAAGTAAATTGCAACAATTAAGAGAGCAGAACTTGAATTAGGAGCAATAAGAATTTAAACAGCAAGGAAATAAAGTGCAGCAGAGGTTCACAGATGAACCAAAGGTAAAATTTGGTTCTCAGGTCTCAAGAGACTAGGTAGCAGAGCCTAGATCTCTATTTGCCTTCCTAGATCCAAGTTAACAAAGTAATTGACAGAAAATTAAAGAAGAAGCAGTAAAGGAAATGGAAACAGATTCAATTATGCAGAAAAAGAGTTGAAGAGAATTTGAAATGGGAATTGAGACAGAATTTCCTCAATTTCTCACACCCAAAACTCAAAGCAAAAAAATTAGAAGTGCCTAGGCAAGAATGAGGAAGAAGAGAGATCAATTCTCCTCCCCAATTCTCAGAATTCTCAGTAGAGTTCCAAGAACAATTTTTCAAAGCTCAAAAATAAAAGTGAAAATTTAAAGCTCAAAGTAAAAGTCCTAATTACATCAAACTAACTCCTATTTATACACTTTCTATTCTTGGATATTGGGATTTGGGTGGGCTTTTGAATTGGTGAAGAAATGAATTAAAATGGATTTTTAGTTTGAATTTTCGGCCCAAAAATCACTCCCAGTAGGCTGCCCTGCCCTTGTGGAGGGCAGGGCAGAAAATTGATGCTTGGTGCGTGCTTTTGGTGCGGCCAGGAGCAAGGATTGGTGCGGCCAAGGTTGCGCGCGATGCGCGTTGGTGCGTGGGACGCTGCCCTGCCCGCGCCAAGGGCAGGGCAGGAAAGAGATGGTGCTGCCAGGGACGAGTGTGATGCGTGTTGGTGCTGCCAGGGGAGAAAATTGGTGCGCCAAGATTGAAGATGATGCGCCAGGATTGTGCGCCATTTCAAATGCTGCCCTGCCCGCGCCAAGGGCAGGGCAATGTCCCTTCCTTCACGTCCCAAGTTCGAATCACGGAGGAGGCAAACACACTACATTTTTTTCTCGGCTTCTTGGCACGGCAATGGGTCTTAGTGCTTGGCTTCCTCATGGTTCCAAGATCGATCCTTGTGGCACACATGGTTGATATTTTTCGTTGAATTTATTCTTTGGAGAGCCCGATTCTGCTCTTGTGGAGGGCAGGGCAAGGTTCTCTTCCTCTTGATCCCAAGGCACATTTTGTGCTCTGCCCTTGGAGTGGGCAGGGCAGAGTTGGCTTCCTTGGTTGGTTCCTTTATGTTGCCCTCCTAGAGGGCATTGTGCCCTTGTGGAGGGCAATGTTGCTTCCCCCATTGTGTTGCGGCACGCTTCTCTCCTCTTTGGCCACGCTTTCCTTTTCTTGTGCTACGCTTCTTAGGCCACGCTTTTCATTTTCTTTTCTTTTCTTCACCTACAATAAACCAAAACAACCACTCCAAGTATCACTAAATTCAAGAGGCTTATAAATCAATTAAAATTCAATTAAAATGAGCTCAAACCTCATGGATTAACATTAATTTCATGGTGGTTGCTTGATTTAGAGAAGTCATGCATTTTCACTCCAAATCACTTACTTAGGATGCAAGAAAGTGCATAAATGCTAACAAAACAAGTGAAATTAGCTTGAAAAATGGGTATATGATGACTTGTCATCACTGGGTCGTCCAAGTAATAAACCTTACGTGAGTAAGGGTCGATCCCACAGAGATTGTTGGTATGAAGCAAGCTATGGTCATCTTGTAGATCTCAGTCAGGCGGATTAAACATGATACTTGATTAGATTCAAATAATAAAATAGAAATAATAAAAGGGATAGAATACTTATGCAGATTCATTGGTGGGAATTTCAGATAAGCGAATGGAGGTGCTGTATGGCTCAAGGACGCCTGCTCTCCTACTGCTTCTACTCAATCCTTTTTACTCCTTTCCATGGCAAGCTTTGTATAGGGATTCACCATCAGCGGTGGCTACTTTCAATCCTCTCGGGAAAATGATCCTATGCGGCTGTCACTCGCACGGCTAATCGTCTGGAGGCATCACCCATGGTTGATGGCTACATCCCATCCTCGCAGTGAAAACTAATGCTCACGCACTCTGTCACAGTACGGCTAATCACTGGTTGGTTCCCGCGCCTACTGGAATAGAATCCCTTGATTCTTTTGCGTCTGTCACTAACGCCCAGCACTTGCAAGTTTGAAGCACGTCACAGTCATTCATTACCGGAATCCTACTCGGAATACCACAGACAAGGTTAGACTTTCCGGATTCCCAGGATCCTACTCGGAATACCACAGACAAGGTGAGACTTTCCGGATCCTCATAAATGCCGCCATCTATCTAGCTTATACCACGAAGATTCTGTTGGGGAATCTAAGAGATACGCATTCAAGCTCTGTTGCATGTAGAACGGAAGTGGTTGTCAATCACGCGCGTTCATAAGTGAGAATGATAATGAGGGTTATCTAACTCATCACATTCATCATGTTCTTGGGTACGAATGAATATCTTGGAATAAGAATAAAAGAGGAATTGAATAAAAGAAAATAGAATTTCATTAATACTTGAGGTACAGCAGAGCTCCACACCCTTAATCTATGGTGTGCAGAAACTCCACCGTTGAAAATACATAAGAAAAAGAGGTTCAGGCATGGCCGAATGGAGTTCTGTAGCTCCAGAAAATCCATTTCGAGTGCAGGGAGGTCAGATTCCAACAGCATCAGCAGTCCTTTTGTCAGCCTTTTTCAGAGTTTTGCTCAAATCCCTCAATTTCAGTTAGAATTTACCTGAAATCACAGAAAAACACACAAACTCATAGTAAAGTCCAGAAATGTGAATTTAACATAAAAACTAAGGAAAACATCCCTAAAAGTAGCTTGATCTTACTAAAAACTACCTAAAAACAATGCCAAAAAGCGTATAAATTATCC
This sequence comes from Arachis stenosperma, assembly GCF_014773155.1. NCBI lineage: Eukaryota > Viridiplantae > Streptophyta > Magnoliopsida > Fabales > Fabaceae > Arachis > Arachis stenosperma. Next base: position 59,866,612 of record NC_080378.1, on the reverse strand, counting down.
GCTCATCACTCATTAATGAACTGGATACGTGGATTCAGCAAATTCTACCTCAAAAGAAACAAGATCCAGGCAAGTTCTTAATACCTTGTACCATAGGCACCATGACCTTTGAAAAAGCTCTGTGTGATCTAGGGTCAGGGATAAATCTTATGCCACTCTCTGTAATAGAGAAGTTGGGGATCATTGAGGTACAACCTGCCTTGTTCTCATTACAATTGGCAGACAAATCATTGAGACAAGCTTATGGAATAGTAGAGGACGTGTTAGTAAAGGTTGAAGGCCTTTACATCCCTGCTGATTTCATAATCTTAGACACTAGGAAGGAAGAGGATGATTGCATCATCCTTGGAAGACCTTTCCTAGCCACAGCAGGAGCTGTGATAGATGTCAACAGAGGTGAATTAGTCCTTCAATTGAATGGGGACTACCTTGTGTTTAAGGCACATGGCCATCCCTCTGTGACAAAAGAGAGTAAGCATGAAGAGCTTCTCTCAGTTCAGAGTCAAGAAGAGCCCACACAGTCAAACTCTAAGTTTGGTGTTAAGACCCCATATCCAAACTCTAAGTTTGGTGTTGGGACTATACAACATTGACCTGATCACCTTGTGGCTCCATGAGAGCCACTGTCAAGCTATTGACATTAAAGAAGCGCTTGTTGGGAGGCAACCCAATTTTATTTATCTAATTTTTATTATTGTTATTTTGTGTTTTATTAGGTACATAGTCATAAGGAGTCACGAAAAAAATCATAAAAATTAAAAACAGAGTCAAAAACAGCAGAAAAAAATTTGCACCCTGGAGGAAGCACAGGCTGGCGTTCAACGCCAGTAAGATGCATCTGGCCGGCGTTCAACGCCAGAACAGAGCATCATTTTGGCGCTGAACGCCAGAAACAAGCAACATTCTGGCGCTGAACGCCAGGAATGTGCCCAGAGAAGAAAAGCTGGCGCTGAACGCCAGTAACAAGCATGAAACTGGCGTTCAACGCCAGAAACATGCTTGTTGAACGCCCAGAATGTGCACCACACGGCGTTTAAACGCCAGAATGGTGTGCAAAGGCAATTTACATGCCTATTTGGTGCAGGGATGAAATTCCTTGACACCTCAGGACCTGTGGACCCCACAGGATCACCTCAGGATCTGTGGACCCCACAGGATTCCCACCTACCATATTCCCACCTTACCTCCTAATCCTAGTTCTTGTGATTACTCTTCCCCATGTCACACTTCCCAACACTCTTCACCAATCACCTCAATTCCTCTTCCCAATTACCCCCTTCACCACTCACATCCATCCACTCTTCCCCATAAACCCCACCTACCTTCAAAAATTCAAAACCATTTTCCCACCCATTCCCACCCAAAATGGCCGAACATACACTCCCCCCTCTCCCTATAAATACCCTTCCATTCTACTTCATTTTCACACAACTCAATCCCCTCTTCTCCTACTTAGCCGAAACTACAGCTCTCCCTCTCTACCATATTTCTTCTTCTTCTCCTTCTCTTATTTCTTCTCTTGCTCGAAGGCGAGCAATATTTTAAGTTTGGTGTGGTAAAAGCATAAGCTTTTTGTTTTTTCATTACCATCAATGGCACCTAAGGCCGAAGAATCCTCTAGAAAAGGAAAAGGGAAGGCAAAAGCTTCCACCTCCGAGTCATGGGAGATGGAAAGATTCATCTCCAAGAGCCATCAAGACCACTTCTATGATGTTGTGGCAAAGAAGAAGGTGATCCCTGAGGTCCCTTTCAAGCTCAAGAAAAATGAGTATCCGGAGATCCGACATGAAATCCGAAGAAGAGGTTGGGAAGTCCTAACCAACCCCATGCAACAAGTCGAAATCTTAATGGTTCAAGAGTTCTATGCCAATGCATGGATCACTAGGAACCATGATCAAAGTATGCACCCGAGTCCAAAGAATTATCTCACAATAGTTCGGGGGAAATACTTAGATTTTAGTCCGGAAAATGTGAGGTTGGCATTCCACTTGCCCATGATGCAAGGAGATGAACGCCCCTACACTAGAAGGGTCAACTTTAATCAAAGGTTGGACCAAGTCCTAATGGACATATGTTTGGAAGGAGCTCAATGGAAGAGAGACTCCAAAGGCAAGCCAGTCCAACTAAGAAGACTGGATCTCAAGCCTACAGCTAGAGGATGGTTGGAGTTCATTCAACGCTCCATCATTCCTACTAGCAACCAATCTGAAGTTACTGTGGATCGGGCCATCATGATTCATGGCATCATGATTGGAGAGGAAGTAGAAGTTCATGAGGTCATCTCCAATAAAATCTACAAAATAGCCGACAAGCCCTCACCCATGGCACGGCTAGCTTTTCCTCACCTTATTTGCCATCTATGTTACTCAGCTGGAGTTATCATAGAAGGAGACATCCTCATTGAAGAGGATAAGCCCATCACCAAGAAGAGGATGGAGCAAGCAAGAGAGACCCTTTACGGTTCTCAAGAGATGCATGAGGAAGCTCATCATCAAGAAATCCCTGAGATGCCTCAAGGGATGCACTTTCCTCCCAACAACTATTGGGAACAACTCAACACTTTCTTAGAAGATTTGAGCCACAATGTGGAACAATTAAGGGTGGAACATCATGAGCACTCCATCATTCTCCATGAAATAAGAGAAGATCAAAGAGCAATGAGGGAGGAGCAACAAAGGCAAGGAAGGGACATAGAAGAGCTTAAGAACATCATTGGTCCTTCAAGAAGAAGACGCCACTAAAGGTGGATTCATTCCTTGTTCTTTATTTCTTTCTGTTTTCGGTTTTTAATGTTGTGTTTATCTATGTTTTGTGTCTTTACTTCATGATCATTAGTATGTAACCATGCCTTAAAGCTATGAATAAAATCCATTAATCCTTCACCTCTCTTAAATGAAAAATGTTTTAATTCAAAAAGAACAAGAAGTACATGAATTTCGAAATTATCCTTGAAATTAGTTTAATTATATTGATGTGGTGACAATACTTTTGTTTTCTGAATGAATGCTTGAACAGTGCATATGTCTTTTGATCTTGTTGTTTATGAATGTTAAAACTGTTGGCTCTTGAAAGAATGATGAACAAAGAGAAATGTTATTGATGATCTGAAAAATCATGAAATTGATTCTTGAAGCAAGAAAAAGCAGTGAAAAAGAAGAAGCTTGCGAAAAAAAAAAGTGGCGAAAAAAAAATAGAAAGAAAAAGAAAAAGCAAGCAGAAAAAGCCAATAGCCCTTAAAACCAAAAGGCAAGGGTAAAAAGGATCCAAGGCTTTGAGCATCAATGGATAGGAGGGCCCAAGGAAATTAAATCCAGGCCTAAGCGGCTAAATCAAGCTGTCCCTAACCATGTGCTTGTGTCATGAAGGTCCAAGTGAAAAGCTTGAGACTGAGTGGTTAAAGTCGTGATCCAAAGCAAAAGAGTGTGCTTAAGAGCTCTGGACACCTCTAACTGGGGACTCTAGCAAAGAAGCATCACAATCTGAAAAGGTTCACCCAGTTATGTGTCTGTGGCATTTATGTATCCGGTGGTAATATTGAAAAACAAAGTGCTTAGGGCCACGGCCAAGACTCATAAGTAGCTGTGTTCAAGAATCAACATGCTTAACTAGGAAAGTCAATAACACTATCCAAAATTCTAAGTTCCTAAAGAAGCCAATCATTCAGAACTTCAAAGGAAAAAGTGAGATGCCAAAACTATTCAGAAGCAAAAAGCTACAAGTCCCGCTCATCTAATTAGAATTAATATTCATTGATATTTTGGAATTCACAGTATATTCTCTTCTTTTTATCCTATTTGATTTTCAGTTGCTTGGGGACAAGCAACAATTTAAGTTTGGTGTTGTGATGAGCGGATAATTTATACGCTTTTTGGCATTGTTTTTAGGTAGTTTTTAGTAAGTTCAAGCTACTTTTAGGGATGTTTTCATTAGTTTTTATGTTAAATTCACATTTCTGGACTTTACTATGAGTTTGTGTGTTTTTCTGTGATTTCAGGTAATTTCTGGCTGAAATTGAGGGACTTGAGCAAAACTCTGAAAAAGGCTGACAAAAGGACTGCTGATGCTGTTGGAATCTGACCTCCTTGCACTCGAAATGGATTTTCTGGGGCTACAGAACCCCAATTGGCACGGTCTCAACAGTGTTGGAAAGTAGACATCCAGAGCTTTCCAGCAATATATAATAGTCCATACTTCATTCGGAAATTGACGACGTAACTTGGCGTTGAACGCCAAGTACATGCTGCTGTCTGGAGTTAAACGCCAGAAAAATGTCATGATCCGGAGTTGAACACCCAAAACATGTCATAACTTGGAGTTCAACTCCAAGAGAAGTCTCAGCTCATGGATAGATCAAGCTCAGCCGAAGCATACACCAAGTGGGCCCCGGAAGTGGATTTATGCATCAATTACTTACTCATGTAAACCCTAGGAGCTAGTTTATTATAAATAGAACATTTAACTATTGTATTAGAAGTCTTTTTGGCCACGTTTGATCTTTTGATCATGTTTTGGGGGCTGGCCATTCGGCCATGCCTGAACCTTTCACTTATGTATTTTCAACGGTGGAGTTTCTGCACACCATAGATTAAGGGTGTGGAGCTCTGCTGTACCTCAAGTTTCAATACAATTACTATTACTTTTTATTCAATTCTCTCTTATTCTTATTCCAAGATATACGTTGCACAACACTTTGATGAATGTGATGATCCGTGACACTCATCATCATTCTCACCTATGAACGCGCGTGATTGACAACCACTTCCGTTCTACCTTAGGCCGGGCGCATATCTCTTAGATTCTCCAACAGAATCTTCGTGGTATAAGCTAGATAGATGACGTCATTCATGGGGATTCGGAAAGTCTAACCTTGTCTGTGGTATTCCGAGTAGGATCCTGGGAATCCGGAAAGTCTAACCTTGTCTGTGGTATTCCGAGTAGGATTCCGGTATTGAATGACTGTGACGAGCTTCAAACTCCTGAAGGCTGGGCGTTAGTGACAGACCCAAAAGAATCAATGGATTCTACTCCAACCTGATTGAGAACCAACAGATGATTAGTCGTGCTGTGACAGAGCATTTGGACCATTTTCACTGAGAGGATGGGATGTAGCTATCAACCAAGGGTGATGCCTCCAGACGATTAGCCGTGCAGTGACAGCGCATAGGACCATTTTCCCGAGAGGATTAAAAGTAGCCATTGATGATAGTGATGCCCTACATACAGCTTGCCATGGAAAGGAGTAAGAAGGATTGAAGGAAGAGTGAGTAGTGAAGTAGAGTTTCAAGAGGAACACAGCATCTCCATACACCTATCTGAAATTCCCACTATTGATTTACATAAGTATTTCTATCCCTTTTATTTTCTATTTTATTATTAATTTTTGAAACCATAAACCAATTTAATCTGCCTAATTGAGATTTACAAGGTGACCATAGCTTGCTTCATACCAACAATCTCTGTGGGATCGACCCTTACTCACGTAAGGTATTACTTGGACGACCCAGTACACTTGCTGGTTAGTTGAACGAAGTTGTGAATTCAAATAGAGCCAATTATTAAATTTTATACAAGTACAAAGAGCACGGATCACAATTTCGTCCACCAACCATCTGTGCCAAATTGGTCTCAAGCTACTCCAGATTTATCTGCATCTGATGCAGTATATGATTCGTCATCATCGTCCTCGGCAACATTCGGCATGAGATTTGTGTGTGTGATTATTGGAGGTAGATAGGTTAATGTGAGAGAAAAAAGAAGGTTTTTATAGGTTTTAATTAGGTTTAATTAATCAATTTTAATTTTTTTAAATTTTGAATTTAAAAAATTTAAAATTAATTATTAATATAAATTAATGTAGTTTTGTTTAATTTTTGGCTGGCAACCTTTTGGTTCCACATACTTTTCCTTTAGTAAAACACTTTAACTTCTTAGTTGTGTTGTTTGTTGTTTTTTGTTTTTTTTTTCTTTCTTGGTCATACTCCAAAAAATGAATAAATCAAAATCAAATAAAGTCTTTTGATAAATCTAAATAATAAATCAAATTGAAATATAGATTAAATAATTTCAAAAATTAATGCTAAATTTGTGCATTTTAATAAATTTAAAGAGCACTTTTGAACTTTTTGTTGTGCTGACTTAGCTCAATGTGCCTTATAAATACTGTCATTTCAGCACCATTATTTTTTAGATAAATTTTTAATTTTTTTTATGTCTAATACCGGTATAATATAATTTTTCTAATATTTAGATCCTTAAAAATGATAAGATTATCATTCTCTCTCTTAACTTATATCAAAAATGTCCTCTTGAACACGTATTACATATTTACCAATTTAAATAAAAATGTAAGAATTTATCAAGTTATACATTTAGTTATATTTTCGTATGGTTGCTAAACAAAATTTACAATATTTTTTATGGCTATGTCAGCAAAAATGTAAAAAATAATATATGAAAAATTGCAAAAATTTACAATAATTTGTGTTTGTGTTTGTGTTGTTTCCTTAAATAATTTATGGGTGAAAAAGACATATAAGAGAGTGTATAAATTCGGTCATCATAAAAAGTCACTCCCTTTAAAATTATCACTAACTACAGACACACACGTACGTACTATCTACACATATTTTCACTTGCAAGCATTGCAAAAATATTGTATTTTCGCTTGTAAGAGCGGTGAAAATGTTAAATAATGTTGGGTGCATTTTCGCTTGCATCATCAATAAAAATGAGAACTTAAAATTTCTCACATTTTCACTGGCAAAGATACAAAATATTGTAAATTTTGTTTCTGTATTTATGAATATGAAAATACAACTAAATACACAAATTAAATTTCTGTATCCTTATTTAAATTGGTAAAATTATTTAAATACGAAGACCTATAAAATCTATCATCACTTTTATTTTTATATTTTTAAATTATTTTAGAATTTTTTTTCTGAATAATCCTTCATTGTTTGCTATTGATAAAATTTCAAAAATATATAATAATATTGTTCATACCCTGATTTAAGGACAAACCCAAATAAATAAAGGTCCATCAAAAAGATCACATCTTATTTACACCTATTCGAATTCGATAGAGATCGGGCGCAGCGACTGGATTCCAATCTTATCTATTTAAATAAGTAACTAACTCCTCAAAATCTCTCCTATTTATGTAGAAAGGAGATCTCAACAACTCTCTTAAAAAAAAAGAACAGCCATCCAACATCAAAAGTGGAACTACTATAAAAGATGGTTGTCTATTCTACTATATATACTGACACCCTCAGGTATATTCAGGACCCAATCAACTAAAAACTTATTAAAATTTTTGCTAACTTAAACATCGGAGTCCCTTACATGTACTACCCTTCACCTCCTCACAAGGAATTCGAACAACGACACCTGACACAGTGACACCAATAAATGTCAGATACTGCCCTTAAAGTAGATTGGACCTCACGTTCAAACCCAAAAACAACCTAGTTTTAGATAACCCTTAGAATAAGTATAATACAAAAACAAATATATCAAAAATACATTAAATATTAAAAGAAAGATACGAAAATATATTACAACTTATAGGTTTGTTACTTAGCACTTTCGAAATAATATAATAATGTTTGTTGTTCTAACTTGCTATTTATGCTTACAATAAAGTTCTACATTCAAGTAAAATACTTAATTAAGTTTAACTAAGTTGTTATAACTTTTTAAATTACACACCTCCTTCTCCTCTTCTTCTTTTTTTTTTCCTTTTTTGTTATCGTCATCACCAATAACTCTAACATTTTGTAAATATCTTTATTAGTTCTGATTTTTTCTAATGCCATCATTAAATAATTTTGGTTCATTTCTTAATTTATTTTGGTTCATTTGTGTATTAATTGAGATTCACTTGATGCTGCTGATAAGTATTGACCAAATTTTTTATTTCTTAAGTAATTTCGGTTCATCTCTTAATTTAATTAAGGTTCATTTGGATCCAGAAATGAATTTGATGTGTTTTTGTTGATGATTGAATTTTTTTTACTGATTGTTCAAACTGAACTAATTGAATGGAATAGAGTGGAATCTAATGCAATTGAATAAAGTGAAATAAATAATTTCGTTCTTCTTTGCTAAAAAATTTGCTCAATACTTATCAGCAGTATCAAGTGAACCTCAATTAATTCATAAATGAACTAAAATAAACTAAAAAACGAACCGAAATTATTTAATGATGATCAAAAAAATCAGAACCAATAAAGATGTTAGTAAAATGGTAGTTTTGGTATTGTTGAATTTAGACCAACTTTGGGCTTGTTTGGGTGAGCTTCTAAGAAAAGGTCTTTTTTCGAGTTATCTTTTTTTAAAAGATCTTATGGAGAAGTAAAAGTAATTTTATGTTTAGATATCTCATGCAAAACAATTTTTTTATCTATCAATTATATTTGGATATAACAATTTAAAAGTACCTTTTTGCTTATTTATTACATGAAAAACATCTTTTTTTAAGAAAAAAGATCTTTTAAAAAAGATGTAAATTACAACTTCTCAAAAAAGATGTTTTTTTTTTATTTTTCTAGTGCTTTTACTTTTACTACTAGAAATTTGCCAAACACGCTAAAAAAATAAAAAAGATTTTTTTATTAAAAAAGATCTTTTTTTAACAAAATAATAGCGACCAAACAAACACTTGAATGTGTAACTAAACTATTATACTTAATCATTTCTACACAATTTTATTAAAATTTCTTGCATATATCAAATCAACTAAAGGCCAAAAAAAAAAAAAAAAAATCAACTGTTATAACCCTACCTACAGTTAACACCCTAGTAGAGTATTAATAGCACATTTTCCTTTTCAATAAATTTGTGAAGCTATGAAGTCAATCATTACGAAAAAAAATAAAAAATAAAATAGAGACGGTACTTGACGTTTGTTTAGTTCTATTACATTAGTGAAAGTTCTTCTATTCTGCGGACTGCAACAGACCTAAGTTCGGTCATTCGTATCACATCTTGGATGTATTTACAAATTCTTGTTTTAGAGCTAAAGATAATTACAAGCCTTTTTCTCCAAAATCAAAACTCAAATACATATCCCATGATAATTTAAAAGTGCAGATTTAATACAAGTTATCAACGTAAATTTAAACTAAGATTTAATAAAAACTTATGCTTATGGGTGATAGCATTGTCCCATGCACCGAATGCTCGTTACAAATTCTATTCCTTGAGCCCTTCCTTTCAATACAATAATATTTCTAAACTATAGTGACTTTGCAGATAAAGTCTAAACAATAAAAATAACACGTCTATTAAGAATATAAAGGACTAAATCCTTCTTCAAGTGATGACATTTTCAATATCACAAAACAAAGCTTTATTTTGAATTAACGATCACCAAATCAAACGACGATGGAGTAACAAATTTCTAACGAGCATCCTTGGATAGAAGGTTGTTGGTAGCCACTTTTCGCGCATTGCTTAGCTCATCAACACCATCACCTCTCTCAAAGACAGCAGCTGCCCCCATTCCAGTTCCTGCTCAAGATATAAATAGCCATTATCACCTGCAATGCAGTATTCAGGCACAATGGGTACGCACATGCATGCATGTTCAAAGGAACTGTACCTATGCACATAGAAATGACTCCAAACCGACAGTCTTTTCCGCGGCGCTTCATTTCATGCAACAGCGTTGCAGTGCATCGCGCACCTGGAACAAGTAACAAGTTGCAAAATAATAAGAATGTCCAGTACTACAGGTCATAAAGTACAAGAAACAGCAATCGAGTTTTGGTTTGTGAACTTCACAAGGATGACAAAAGATAGTGTTCACATAAAAAAGATAAATTTCTTATAAATCAGCAGAATCACAGGCCAAGGAGTATGACAAGTTAGACTTTATTAATCAGCAATGGTCTTGCAGCTTTAGGAATATCGTGGTGGAACTTTTGGTATATACCTGTTGCACCCAAAGGATGTCCAAGGGCCATTGCACCACCATTAACATTGATCTTTTCAGCATCAAGTCCCAACTTGTTCCGGCAATATACAAACTGAGAAGCAAATGCCTGAACAAATGCAAACCATGCAAGTTAAGAATATACACAAATGGAGCTAAGAAGTGAGACAGCAATATTGTTTAGCCCATTGATCCATAGTGACAATTATAGTACCTCATTTATTTCAAAAAGATCAATATCATCAAGCTCTAGACCTGCAGCCTTTACAGCAACTGGAATTGCAGCAGCTGGGCCAACACCCATGATAGCAGGATCAACACCAACTGCAGAAAATGACCTGCATAACAATCAAGAAAATAATCTTCTTCAGATTAAAATAAGGCGCTTCTTTTTTTTTTAATTATTTTGTTTTGTTTTTTCACTTCTGGAGTACATCATATTTGAAAATCTATTGCCCAGTATTCATTGAGGGACATGCACATTCCAATTTGAAATCCGCATACAAATTTTGCGAAGGATCATAACTTCTATGTTACCGATTGAATACCTGAAAACGCCAAGGATGGGTAGTCCTTTTTGCATTGCAGTACTCCTTTTCATCAGTAAAACAGCCCCAGCACCATCACTCACCTGGCTCGAATTACCTAAAATCAAGCGACCAAGCAGCGAAAGTATCAAATATAATTCGAGAAAATGAACTATTAACTTTAATTATCTTATTATACCAGCAGTGGTTGATCCATCTTTCTTAAACACAGGTTTGAGCTTTCCAAGATCAGCCACTGAGGCATTAGGTCTAATTCCATCATCAACGGAAATGGTCACAGGCGTCTCATCACCAGTTTTGGGGTCCACAATCTGTTTTGGGGGGAAAAGTTCATTTAAGGCTAAAACTCCAAACATAGATTAGCTATGCACTGAAACAGCAAATACCTTGGTGGAAACCGGTATAATCTCATCTTTAAATTTTCCAGCAGCAGTAGCAGCAGCTGCACGCCTGTGAGATTCAACCTACAAATTTGTATTTATTTTTTTTTTTTTTTAGGAAAACTCAGTTAAAGAGTGTTCTTTTAACCCCAAGAAAAAAAAAAAGAAAAGAGAAAGCAAGGGAACATAATATTGCACCAAAAGGTATATTCAACTTACAGCAGCCTGATCCTGTTCCTTCCTTGACACCCCAAAACGCTGTGCAACATTCTCAGAGGTAACCCCCATTGGAAGAAGGCAGTTTCGGGCTTGCTCAAACTGTTTTACCTATCAACACAGTATAATATATCAGCACCTTGTAGCCATTGAAGAGGTTTTCCAGAAACTAAAATTGGAGAATGGTGGTAGAATAGAGGAAAATAATACTTTAGGATTGACATCTCCGTCCCATCCCATTGCATTAGTTGACATAGATTCCAAACCAGCACCAATACCTACACAGAAAAGCCAGTAAGTCATGAACAAAAGGTGCCAAAAAGGTAACAGCACTCATAAGACGTGCAAAATAATTTGATATATCCTCACCAATTTCATAGAACCCAGCCCTTATAGATGCAGCTACATCAGCAACAGCCTGAAGCCCAGATGAACATTGCCTATTAACTGTCCTAACAGGGACAGTTTCTGGATAGGAGAAATAATTGTCATATGTCAAGATATTAAACGACAATCATTTATCAAATTCAAAAACATAAAGACCTATACCAGGGAAATAATTGTCATATGTCAAGATATTAAACCACAATCATTTATCAAATTAAAAAACATAAAGACCTATACCAGGGAAACCAGCATAAAATGCAGCCATTCGGCATTCTGTAGCTCTTAGAGCACCAGGTGCCAATACAGAACCCACAACAATGTCACCAACTTCACTCGGGTTCAAGTTGGTTTTCTCTACTACAGCCTACAATAAAGCCTTACAAAATCATGTTCACGTAAATGGGCACATTTAACAGACTGGAATGTGAACAAGGTACAAAGTCAACGTACATAATCAACATGTTTATGATAACATGTTAAATTTCTAAAGTGAAAAAATAAAATAAAATAAAAATAAAAATTGAATATCAAACCTTCAAAACAGGAGCTAATAGATCATCAGCAGGGGTGTCTTTGAAACCACCACGTTTAGCTTTACATATGGCAGTCCTATATGCTCTGCAAATAGGTAAAATATTCGCATTCAAAGAAGGATCAATAAACCATGAATTCACTCCAACATTGATGTTTAATATTCGTACGTAAATACTATTCGTTAAAATAACATGTTTAATTTGACTAAGAGTTAAACTTACGCCACAATTACAACATCATCCCCAAATACACCAGTCCTTTGATAAGCAGCACTGTCCCCGGCAAGACACACTGAAGCCTATTTGATCCAATGTTCAACAAACAAACACAAGAATACCATAATCAGTTTAATTCACAGTACATGAGCAAGCTTATAGAAAAAGAACATTTTATAAGATTTTTGAGCAAAGAATAAATCAAGAAAACCAGATATAGCAAACGTATCATATGGCTAATTTTTAAAAACAAACGATTCGGAAAATTCTGATCCAAAAATCTATGTTGAATGGAAGCTTTCAAAAGTCTACTCTCTACTGATACTGGATAATTTTAGATACTCCTACTTATATATTATAAATTTTAATTTAGGTTTTTCTGAAATATTATTCTCATATGTATGAAAGTTCTAGAATAACAAATAAATAAACACATTTAAGTATTTATATAATATACCCCATTAAGATACTTAAATTAGCAATTTTTTTTATAGCAAGTTTATATATTTTATGACATGATATATATTTATTATCCCGTATCTTAGTATCCTAACATATCCATATCTTAATTTCTTCAAGCATAGCGTTTCCGCGGTCCAGTATCAGAAACTCATACGAGTTTCTTTTCAAGATAGCTAGTAATCAATCAAGGGAATAAATTCTTGCAGAAATAACAAAAGGTTGTTCTAGATTTACAACCTGCACAGATAACAGACTCAAATGCTAGAATCTTCTAAACCAAACGCTTGTTTAAAGTGAGTATCATCAACCTTGGATCAATACTTCAATAGAGTGGAGGTAAAATCAAAAGAACTAAGGTGAATATTCCCATCTTTTCCGAGCTTTACAGATCGGTTAGCTCTTTACTCAAATTAAAATTACAATAAACAGACATGGATGCAAAATGAAGACCTTTTACAAATAATTTGCAGAAATAATCAATCGGAGAAATCAAGTGTCGCAAAAATAGCCAAAATTCACATACGCTGTTAAAAATGGAATAAACGAAAAAAAAAAGGTGGCGATAGGAACAACGCGCGAGATAAAAATAAAAATAAAAAGAATTGGAAAGGGAATGGGATTGAAGCTCACAAAGATGGATGAAGATGAAGATGAGTCGACGTTGGAGGAGGAAGGATTGAGATGGTGAAGTAGAACCTTCTGTCGGTTAATGGCTTTCTCCATGTTTGGGGAATTCGTGATTGTGATCCTTTCGATTGGGAAATGAACCAATTCAAAGGAGCGATAATGCAGAAAGACGTAAGCTTCTTCACTTGGTATTCCTTCGTTGCTTCTACAACTATTTATTAATTTATTAACATATTTATTTATTTATTTAATAAATAAATAAATAGATCCTGATCATTTTGATTTAATGTAGAGTATTAAAATTATTCATGAAAGATGGCGTCACTACATCTGATATCTTCAAAATAAAATAACAATAAAGATGCACGCACATCGGTACATTGGATAAAATGTATATTGAAATAATAAAAAATAAATATATTAATAATTTAATTATTTAAAATATTAATATTTAATAATTAAATTTTTAAGTTGTTTCGGCCTACCCCACCAGCAATCCGGGTTCGGACATGAATGGCCAATCCGACGGGTCGCTCGACCTGAGCTAGGAGGTGACCTGCACATCATCTCCTCATCCACGTAGTATATCTATACAGCTAGTAGAAGCTTTCAAGAAGGTGGGTCTGGCCACAAGGGGCCTACCTGAGTACATACTATAAAAGGGGAGGGACCTACCCCTCCCCAGAGATACGTCACTTATCCTAACTCTAATAGCTGCCTTTTGTACGGATACTAACTAGAGTGTCGGAGTCCGTGCAGGTGGCCCAACCACATCATCACCCCACTAATCCAAGCAAGCATCCTCCTCCAGCATCCCAGCTCGCGCTCAGGTCCTAACCCCTTTGAGTCTCTGCTCCAGTACCAGTTCAACCCGACCCACCGAATGCCCGAGCAGACAAACATTGGCGTCGTCTGTGGGGACCTAGCGTGGATATAGAGTTGTTTTTGCTGTCGGAGGAGCTCCGGGAGGAGGGAGAAGACCGCATGAGAAGCAGGGTAAGTTCCGCAGCTGCCTCTCGCGAACAGTCGAGGCCACTGTCCCGACGAGAAGACCAGCACTCCAGATCTCCTGAAAGGCGTCCATTCGGGGGAACAGGGGATGACAACTCGAAAATCATGCAAGAACTTAGGCACAAAGTGCAGAACTTGGAACGAGAACTAGCCTCGAGAGATGATAAACTCCAATTTTGTGGTTTATCTTGTGCTTATTTTGGGGGATTTTATCACATTTTCCTACATTTATTCAATGAAATAGCATGGTTTTGTAATTCTCCCTTAATTTGTGCTTAAGTGTAAAAACATGCTTTTTAAGCCCCTAAATTGGTAATTTTAATTCACCTTTGATTCCACTAGATGCCTTGATGTGTTTGTTAGTGAATTCAGGTTGAAAAGGCTAGGAATTGATCAAAGGAGTGAAGAGAAAAGCATGCAAAGTGGAGAATTCATGGAAAATCAAAGATTTGGAGGGTATACACCGACGCGGATGCGCAACAGACGCGCACGCATGGATATGAAGTCGCATGGCGACGCGTACGCGTGGATGGTAAAATGTCAAGCGACGTGTACGCATGACCCATGTGTACGCGTCGATGCTCGCACGTGACCTCATTAAAGTGAAAATGTGGGGACGATTTCTGAGCTTCCTAGTCCCAAATCCAACTGATTCCAGAGAGTATTTCATGCAGAATTGAAGATTTGACAAGAGGGGAGCACTTAGTTTGTCATGATGAGCCTTTAGTTAGTTTTCTAGAGAGAGAAGCTCCCTCTTCTCTCTAGAATTAGGTTAGGATTAGGTTATTCTCATCTTAGATCCAGGGTTAAATTCTTGTTTTCATCTTGTTTCCTTTACAATTTCTTATTCCTACATCTTTGTTCTTTTTAGTTCTCTTATTAAATTTCCCTTTTCATGCCTCTTTTATTATTGATGAACTCTCGTTGGATTTGCCTTTTCAACTAATGCAATTGATGTTTCTTTTATATTTTTATGGTTAATTGCTTTGTTTATGGTTGATTGCTTGCATTGGGTAGTTGTTAGATTTTATGTTTTTTGCAATTTATTGTGCTTTCCTTTATTGCCTTCCAAGTATTTGACAAAATGCTTGGTTGGATGTTAGAGTAGCTTTTTTAGCATTCTTGGTTTGGAAAGAGAAATTGGGCAATCTTGAGCCATGAACATCCAATCTATGTTGGTGATCTAGAGTTGTTAGTTAATATGATTTCCATTGACTCTAATCTCTTGCTAATTCAATTAGTGGGTTGATTAGGACTTTCGGACTGAGATTAGCTAGTCTTATTTGATTTTCTCTCGTGTGAATATAATCTTATACATTCTTCCAATATTGGAGATGATGAAATAAGATAAATTCTTGTTAATTATTGTATTAGTGACTAGGATAGAAAGCCTATATTCTCAATTCTTGCCATGAATGTCTCTTTTCATTACTTGCTCTCTTTATTTGCTTGATTTACTTTTCTTGCCCCTTTTATTTTCTTTCCCCTTTTATAAACCAAACCCCTTGTTCCTTCAAAGCCAATAATTGACCACTTCATTGCAATTCCTTGTGAGATGACCCAAGGTTCAAATACTTCAATTAACTTTTCATTGGGGTTTGTACTTGTGACAACCAAAATTTGATTGGGAGGATTGTTTGTTGGTTTAGAACTATACTTTCAACGAGATTTTATTGAGAAATTCTTTACCACAACACTATTCTCTTGTCAATCAAATGGCGCCGTTGCCGGAAAATTGCAATGGTGCTATGTTATTGGCTATTGTGAATATGTGAATATGTTTGCCTTTTTGCTTGCTTGTTAGTTTTTGTTAAGTTTAGGACTTTGTTGCTTGTTTTGTTATCTTTGTTTTTATTTGCTACTATGAATTCTCACCGTTTTGGCTATGAGTTTGGTTCAAATTATGTTGTAAGAAATGGGAACTACAATGATAATATGCATTAAGGATGGAGCAATCAAAGATGGGAGGAACCCCAAAGGATTGATGAACCTTCTTGGCAACAACCTCCGGCTTCTTATAGGTATAACTCCATTCTTAATGCATATCAACCCAATGGATGTGGTGACCTTCATTGTGGTTGTCAACAACCACCACCATATGCCTATGAACTACCCCCTCAACATAGTTTTGAACCACCTTACTCACAAGCCCCCTACCACCAAATACCTCCATATGACCCTAACCCATATCCACCATACCAACCACCATATAAATCATACTTAAAGCCACCACCATTCCAACACCAATACTCCCATGAACCACAATTTTCTTATACACCACCTCAAAACTTTCACTAATTTGAACCACCTTCCAACTACAATACCTTTTCCTCAAACAATGAACCCTCTCTTCCACCACTGCCCCCCAATAAAGCCCTCATGCTAGAACTAAGAGATCTTGACTCTCATTTCCAAAGGCAACAAGAGGGGACAGAAAAGGAGTTTAAGGAGCTAGAAGCCATTAGAAACATATACTCATCCTGCTTAAGCTTATGCGATCAAAGCACTCTCATTGTTGAATGTGGAGAAGCAATCAAGGAGCATAGTGAGGAAGTGAGTTTGGAGCTTCAAGGTGAAGAAGAGGAACTAAAGCATGATTTACATCACGAGGAGGAAGTTGAAGTCATTGATATTAAGGAAGTGGATGAAGAGTTGAGGGAAATTGATCAAGAATTGGATTCCATCATTAGTGATTTTTTGTCCACATTGATCAATCTCCTTGATGATCTTGTTAAGCCTTCTTCCATTGGACTAGAAAGCAATGTTAAGGAGGATGTGCAACCTCCAAGGCATTTGTTAAGAAATGAAATATTGGAAGAAGTGGAGGAAATAACAAGTTTTGTTATTGAAAATAATTCCACACCAACCAAGGTATTATTGAAAATTGTTGAATCATCCTCATTCTATTCTGAATTTGATGTTGAGGAGGATAATGCACAACCTCCGACGCATGACTTAAGCAATGAGGAATGTGAAGAAGAGGTTGGTGAACAAGAAATTAAAATTGAAGATGCTTGTCAAGAGGTGGAGGAATTTAAAGAAGAGCACAAGGGAGAAGACCATGCATTGTCCAAGTGTGGGGAGGTTCCCCTTCCTAAGTCAGCATCATCTTTTACACCATTCAAGTGGGTATCTCTTATTTCTAAGCTTTGTCATTCCACTTGAATATGGGTTGCTTGAAACGAATGGTCAACCTAGAGCTTTTTATCAATTGAAGAGTAAAAGAAAGTTGTGTAGTGGTTGGAAAAATAATGTCAAGCTCATTAAAGTCGAGCCCTCAAGGCTTAAGCCCCAAGGCTGGAGGAAGGATAAATTGAATGGGTCTAGGAAGATGTTTTGGTGCCTACTTGAGAAATCGGATCACTTGCCACCCAAATGGAATTGTCTTGATCAACTTGAAGATGGGTATAGAAACAAGATATGGGATATGGGAATATGTGAAGATCAATTTTGGAAGCCCTTAGCTTGTGTGAAATTTCATCAAGGCTTGAGGCTATTGATTGTGGATTTTGAATCCTATTGAAAGTCCAACCATTAGTGGAAGTTCGAGGAAGAATTCAAGCACAAGTCACTATAACAAGGAGCTTTCCAAATGTCCAACTTAAGGACTTAAAATAAAAGTACTAGGTAGAAGACATCCCACCATGGTAACCTCTTTCTATTCTCTTGTAGATATAATCAATGAATGACTTGAGTTACCATTGTAGGTAGTTTTTCTTAATTTCTATACTCTTTACATTGCTTTGATTGATAGGTTATTTTGTTAGATTTATGTTTTGATTAGAATAGTTGTTGTTAAATTGTGTTTTGCTTGGAGTATAAATGTATTTGTTTTGTACTTAAAAATAGTCAAAAACTAAAAACTTTGTTGTTAAATTTAAATTTTAGTAGTCTTAGAATGTTTGTAGCCTTTGCCTTTTATTCTTTTGCATGCTTTATTTTGGGTTGCTAGATTGTTTGTTGATTTCATGCCTTGAATAAGGATGATTCTTTGAATTTGAGTTTTTGCTTGACTTGCAAGTTTCCTCAAATTTTGTGAAAAATCCTCAAAAATTTAAAAATTGTGTTAATTTTCCTTTTGGTTGGCTTTGAGTTGTGGATAGTTGATGAGCGGATAATTTATACGCTTTTTGGCATTATTTTTAGTATGTTTTTAGTATGTTTTAGTTAGTTTTTAGTATATTTTTATTAGTTTTTAGTTAAAATTCACTTTTCTGGACTTTACTATGAGTTTGTGTGTTTTTCTGTGATTTCAGGTATTTTCTGGCTGAAATTGAGGGACCTGAGCAAAAATCTGATTCAAAGGCTGAAAAGGACTGCAGATGCTGTTGGATTCTGACCTCCCTGCACTCGAAGTGAATTTTCTGGAGCTACAGAGACCCAATTGGCGCGCTCTTAACAGCGTTGAAAAGTAGACATCCTGGGCTTTCCAGCAATGTATAATAGTCCATACTTTGCCCGAGATTTGATGGCCCAAACTGGCTTTCCAAATCAGCTCAAGAATGCCCGGCGTTAAACGCCGGAACTGGCACAAGAATGGGAGTTAAACGCCCAAACTGGCACAAAAGCTGGCGTTTAACTCCAAGAGAAGTCTCTACACGAAAATGCTTCAATGCTCAGCCCAAGCACACACCAAGTGGGCCCGAAAGTGGGTTTTTATGTCATTTACTCATCTTTGTAAACCCTAGGCTACTAGTTTTCTACAAATAGGACCTTTCACTATTGTATTTTCATCTTTTGATCATGTTTTTATGATTGAACCCTCTTTGGGAGACTGGCCATTCGGCCATGCCTAGACCTTATTCTTATGTATTTTCAACGGTGGAGTTTCTACACACCATAGATTAAGGTGTGGAGCTCTGCTGTACCTTGAGTATTAATGCAATTACTATTGTTCTTCTATTCAATTCAGCTTGTTCTTGTTCTAAGATATCACTTGTTCTTCAAATTGATGAATGTGATGATCCGTGACACTCATCATCATTCTCACCTATGAACGTGTGCCTGACAACCACCTCCATTCTACCTTAGATTGAGTGGATATCTCTTGGATCCCTTAATCGGAATCTTCGTGGTATAAGCTAGAATTGATGGTGGCATTCAAGAGAATCCGGAAGATCTAAACTTTGTCTGTGGTATTCTGCGTAGGATTCAATGATTGAATGACTGTGACGAGCTTCAAACTCCTGAAGGCTGGGCGTTAGTGACAGACGCAAAAGAATCAATGGATTCTATTCCAACCTGATTGAGAACCGACAGATGATTAGCCGTGCCGTGACAGGGTGCGTTGAACATTTTCACTGAGAGGACAGAACTATAGCCACTGACAACGGTGATGCCTAACATACAGCTTGCCATGGAAAGGAGTAAGAAGGATTGGATGAAGACAGTAGGAAAGCAGAGAGACGGAAGGGACAAAGCATCTCCATTCGCTTATCTGAAATTCTCACCAATGAATTACATAAGTATCTCTATCTTTATGCTTTATTCATATATCATTTATAACCACCTGAATCTGCCTGACTAAGATTTACAAGGTGACCATAGCTTGCTTCATACCAACAATCTCCGTGGGATCGACCCTTACTCGCGTAAGGTTTATTACTTGGACGACCCAGTGCACTTGCTGGTTAGTTGTGCAAAGTTGTGATAAAGAGTTGAGATTGCAATTGAGCGTACCATGTTGATGGCGTCATTGATGATCACAATTTCGTGCACCAAGTTTTTGGCGCCGTTGCTGGGGATTGTTGAGTTTGGACAACTGACGGTTCATCTTGTTGCTTAGATTAGGTATTTATCTTCAGAGTTCTTAAGAATGAATTCTAGTGTTTCAAGGTGATGTTCTTATCATCACCAAAGCTGATTGATTCTCATCAATTTAGCTCTTGAATGCAATGTCCTGCTGAAGCTTGGCTAGCCATGTCTAATTCCTTTAGACTAAAGCTTTAGACTAACATTGCATGATTCTTGGAATTCTCATTAAGAATTTCGATACCTTTATTTTCTTTTCCACTTAATTTTCGAAAAAAAACCAAAAAAATTTCAAAATCATAAAAACAAAAAATATTGTATGTTTCTTGTTGAGTCTAGTGTCTCATTTTAAGTTTGGTGTCAATTGCATGTTTCTGTTCTTCTTGCATTTATTCATGTGTCTTAAGTGATCTTCAAGATGTTCTTGATGATTTCCTTGCCCTGATCTTTGAATTCTCTTGACTTGAGTGTTTTGTTATATGCATTCTCATTTTGTTAGTGTCAGTAGTATACAAACTGCTAAGTTTGGTGTCTTGCATGCATTGTTATTTGATTTTTGTTGCATTTTGATTATTCCTCATTAATAAAACTCCAAAAAATTTTTAATTTGTGTCTTTTCAAGTCAATAATACAGAGAATTGAAGATTCAGAACATACAGCAGAGGAATTACACAGAAAAAGCTGGGTGTTCAAAACGCCCAGTGAGGAAGGCAAACTGGCGTTTAAACGCCAGCCAGGGTGCCTGGCTGGGCGTTTAACGCCCAAAAGGGTAGTGCTTTGGGCGTTAAACGCCAGAATGTGCACCATTCTGGGCGTTTAACGCCAGGATGGCATAAGAGGGAAGATTCTGTTTTCAATTCAAATCTTTTTCAAGTTTTCAAAATCTTTTCAAAATCAAATATTTTTCAAATCAAATCTTTTCAATCAAATCTTTTTCAAAATCAATTTCTTTCCTTTTTCAAAGATACTTGCTAACAATTAATGATTTGATTCAACATTTCAAGTATGTTGCCTTTTCTGTTGAGAAAGGTTTAATGTTTGAATCATATCTTTCCTTGTTAGCCAAGTCATTAATTTTCAAAATCAAATTTTTTAAAATTGTTTTTCAAATAATATATTCTCAATCACATCTTTTTAAAACCATAACTTTTCAATCATATCTTCTTAATCACATCTTTTTCAAAATAGTTTTCAATCATATCTTTTTGATTTCTAATTTCAAAATCTTTTTCAAAAATCACTTGATTTCTTTTCCACTCTTGGTTTTCGAAAATCAATTAGTGTTTTTCAAAATGTTTTTAAAATCTTTTTAATTTATTTTCGAAAATTTCTTCCCCTCTTTTCACATCCTTCTATTTATGGACTAACACTATTCCTCAATGCACAATTCGAACTCCATCATACTTGATAAGTTCGAATTCTTCTACCTCTTCCTTCTAATTTTCTTTTCCTCTGACACCTCAAGGAATCGCTATACTGTGACATAGAGGATTCCATATTTTCTTGTTTTCTTCTCTTTCATATGAGCAGGGGCAAAGACAAAAGCATTCTTGTTGAGGCTGACCCTAAACCTGAAAGGACCTTGAAGCGAAAGCTAAGAGAAGCTAAGGCACAACTCTCTGTAGAGGATCTGACAGAAATCTTCAAACAAGAGGAAGACATGGCAGCCGAAAACAATAATAATGCCAACAATGCAAGGAAGGTGCTTGGTGACTTTACTGCACCTACTCCCGACTTCTATGGGAGAAGCATCTCTATCCCTGCCATTAGAGCAAACAACTTTGAGCTTAAGCCTCAATTAATTTCTCTAATGCAACAGAATTGCAAGTTCCATGGCCTTCCATTGGAAGATCCTCATCAGTTTTTAGCTGAGTTCTTGCAAATCTGTGACACTGTCAAGACTAATAGAGTTGACTGGTGCACGAAATTGCAATAACACTTTTGCAATCCCGCACAACTAACCAGCAAGTGCATTGGGTCGTCCAAGTAATACCTTGCGTGAGCAAGGGTCGATCCCACGGAGATTGTCGGCTTGAAGCAAGCTATGGTTATCTTGTAAATCTTAGTCAGGATATCAGAAATTATCAGGATTGATTGTAAAAAGCAAAAGAACATGAAAAAGGTACTTGTTTTGCAGTAATGGAGAATAGGCTGAGGCTTTGGAGATGCTCCATCTTCCGAATCTCTGCTTTCCTACTGTCTTTTTCATCAAACACGCAAGACTCCTTCCATGGCAAGCTGTATGTAGGGTTTCACCGTTGTCAATGGCTACCTCCCATCCTCTCAGTGAAAATACGTCCCTGATGCTCTGTCACAGCATAGGCTAATCATCTGTCGGTTCTCAATCAGGCCGGAATAGAATCCAGTGATTCTTTTGCGTCTGTCACTAACGCCCCGCCTTCAGGAGTTTGAAGCACGTCACAGTCATCCAGTCATTGAATCCTACTCAGAATACCACAGACAAGGTTTAGACCTTCCGGATTCTCTTGAATGCCGCCATCAGTTCTAGCTTATACCACGAAGATTCCGATTAAAGAACCCAAGAGATATCTACTTAATCTAAAATAGAACGGAGGTGGTTGTCAAGCACACGTTCATAGTTGAGAATGATGATGAGTGTCACGGATCATCACATTCATCCGGGTTAAGAACAAGTAGTATCTTAGGATAGAAGCAAGCATGATTGAATAAGAAACAGTAGTAATTGCATTAATCCATTGATACGTAAAAATTGGATTTCACGTACAACCGGCAAGTATACCGGGTCGTATCAAGTAGTAAGACTCACTGAGAGTGAGGTCGATCCCACGAGGATTGGTAGATCGAGCAACTTTAGTTAATTGGTAAACTTAGTTAAGCGAATAAAATTTTTGATTTTGTGAGTAATGTAACTTTTGAACATAATTGCAGGAATTTAAATGGCAATTAAGAACAAGAACATAGAAATAAAATGAAAGTAAATGACGGAAACTTAAAGTGCAAGAAACTTAAATGACATCAAAGATAAATTGCAAGGAATTAAAGGTTGCAGAAATTTAAAGAACATAAGAATAAATGACAAAAAATAAAGGAACAGAATGTAATAACAAGAATAGCAAATTGACAGAATGTAGAAGGGAGTTGGGCAATGGGTTTTCAAACACTAAGAACAAGAGAGATGAGAATTAATGATAGAGAGGATCATTAGGGATCAGAGATGCAAGTATTCATGAATTGATGTTAGTCAAATCCTTCTCAATCATGTGCTTAGATCCATGGCAAGTGGGTAATTGAACCCCAATCTCTTGGTGATTCAATTTCTCTCAACATAACCAAATGCCACTCTCGTGATCTATTTGTTCATGAGAAGAGATGATGCTCAAATCTAATCCAGCCACACAATTCCCATAATCTCAACCAAGGAGAGTTACATCTCACATACTAACCAAGGTGTGTTGATTAAGGTAATCATGAAAGGATGAACTCTAAACTGAATTGTGTGGCTCATTCCTCAAATTCACCACATAATTCATATAGATTAACCCCTCTCTCGATGGTGGTTGAATCTTTGAAGAGCAAGAGTTCCCTCTTTAGATCAACCACTAGAATTGAGAAGGAGAAGATGGGTTCACCAATTCATTCCAACAAACAGAGCTCCTCCCCCTAATGAAAGTGGGGTTTAGTGAGTCATTGCTCCAAATTCAACAACAATTGACATAAATCAAAATTAAACTAAATTGCAAAGAAAGATGAAGAAGAATAATGAAATGCTTGAAGATTAAGAAAATGAAGAAGAGAAGTTCCAAGAAGAAAAAGTGCTTTCCGGGTATCCTCCCGGAAGTGCTAACAAGTAAAAGTACTAAAAGTATGAAAAAGTTCTAAGTGTCAAAAAGTGTGTAAAAGTCCTCTACAAGTACATCAATCTCTTCTATTTATACTACTCCCAAAACTTCTTCAGAGATCCTCAATTTGGGTTAGCAATGTGGGCTTCTCTTTGTTGAATTCTTGGCTCAATTGGAAGAAGTGTTGCTAGACTTGGAAAGGAAGAGTTCATTCATCATGCTTCTGGCCCATTGGCTTGGCGTTTTTGTTAATAACGCAGGCCTTAATGCAAGTTGGCAACGTGCATGACATTTTCCTGGAAGTGAAGTATGAGACTTGGGCGTTACTAGCCCAAGTTGTTGCTAACAACTTGCTTTTCCTCTTCTTGGCTCTACTTTCATGCTAAATGTAGCCCAGAATTTGAGTGTCAACCTTCTGCCTCAATATGGACTATTATACATCATTGGAAAGCTCTTGATGTCTATTTTTCAATGCCACTGGAATCACCTCAATTGGACTTTCCTAGCTCAAGTTATGCTTCCTCAAAGAAGGTAAGGTTGAGCTGCCAAGTTGTTGCCAAAAACGCACCTTCACTCCCAAGTTGGCAACGTGCTCGTGCTTCACCTCCCAAGGCAGAGACTTGGGGCTGGCGTTGTTGCAAAACACGCCCCCTTTCTGGCACGTTGGCAACGTGCTCGTGCCCCCCTCCAGGGCTCATCTCTAGCTCCCTTAAATTTCACTTCATGTTCTTGTTTTTAGGGCCTAAAGATGACTCTGGTTTGGCTTCAATTTTGTGCTCCATCATAGACTATCATATATGGTTGGAAAGCTCTGAATGTTAGCTTTCCAACGCAACTGGAAGCACTCAATTTGGATCTCTGTAGCTCAAGATATCTTCCATTGAAGTGGACATGGTCAGGCTGCCTTGTTGGAGTTGTTGTGGATAACGCCCCTATATTCCAAGTTAGCAACGTGCATCACAATTTTTCACCATTCAAAGCTCCCTGGCGTTGTTGCCAAACACTCCTTCTCTTCAGCACGTTGGCAACGTGCTCGAGCCCTTCCTGGCAGCCTTTCCTGGCGTTGGCAACTTGGATGGTGCCTTGATTGGCGTTGGCAACGCGGATGGTGCCTTGATTGGCGTTGGCAACGCGGATGGTGCCCTTGCTTGGCGTTGGCAACTTGGTTGGTGCTCCTCTCTGGCGTTAGCAACGTGAATGGCACTCCTTTCTTCATTTTGGGCGTTGGCAACTTGGTTGGGCGTTGCCAACTTGGTGAGCAAGCCAGAAACAATACTTTCCATGTTTGAGGCTCTAAATGAAGCCAACATTTGGACCTTCAAATGAACTCCAATTTCATATTGTGATATATGGTTGAAAAGCTCTTGATGTCTACTTTCCAATGCCACTGATTTAACCTCAATTGGAGTTTTCTAGCTCAGGATACACGTTCTTGAAGAGAGCATCCTCAAGCTGCCTGGGCGTTGTTGCCCAAGTTGTTGGCAAACACGCCAGCAACAACGCCAGGCTCTTCTTCAACTTGGCTTGGGCGTTGCCAACTTGGTGTTGGCGTTGGCAACGTGCTACTCTTCCCCTGGTGGCTTCCCCTGATGGCTCCTGGCGTTGCCAACTTGCTGCTCAAGTTGGCAACTTGCAATGCTTCATTTCCTTGCTCTTGGGGCTTGAGTTTCCCTCTGATTTGAGCTTCCATTCCTCGCCACATTATGGACTATTATATATCGTTGGAAAGCTCCTGATGTCAGCTTCTCAACGCAATTGGAATCATGCCAATTGGATCCTTGTGGTTCAAGATATTCATCCTTGAAGAGGGGGAGGTCAAGCTGCCAACTCTGCTGGACACACACTAGCAAGTTGCCAACTTGATTTCCAAGTTGCCAACTTGCTTGTTCTTCCTTTCTCCAATATTTTCTTGCTCCATTATCTTCTTGCTTCATCACCTAACATAAACCAAAGAACTTTCCTCAAAGTTTTGCCATCTTATGCAATAATTTTCAAGGGAATCATTCACATCAACTTGTATATAAACTCCTTGATTTATTTGCATGAATTATGCCAAATTTCACTTAATTCTTGGTTCATGGATGCATGGAGGAAAACTCACAAAATTGCTCATTTATTTCAAAGAAAGTGAATGAACCTAAGCTAAAACTAACTAAACTAACTAGTTAAAATGGCAAATATGCGAATGCATCACAACACCAAACTTAAACCTTGCTTGTCCTCAAGCAAGAAAAGAATCATGCAATAGAGATTGACAATCCAAGGTTAGAAGAATAGCAAGTTAATGTTCATGGCAAGCTAGTTTTCTATGCATGCTACAATCACAAAAGAAATGTAAATGATTGATGCTTCTATCTAGCTCACTTTATGAAATCTTTTTCTTATAATTCTTCCTTGAAACAAGCTTTTGATTTTTCTTATTAGCTTCTCCTTTTGGGTGCTTTGCCCCATGAGTTAATAACAAAGCTACGATTCTAAATGCTTTGTTTTCAAGTATTACCACTTGATACATAAGCACCACAAGCATTTAATTAGAGGACTTCATTAGGCTCATTTTTTCTTTTCTTTTCTTGACTCTCTAATCATTGATGCTCAGAACCTTGAGCTTTGAGGGAGTGCTTTTGCACTTGAGCCTAGCCTTGACTTCTAAGTGTTTTGTTTTCAAGCATTTTACTTGATACATAAACACCACAAGTACTTAACAATGGAATTGTCATTGGTACTCAGAGCCTTCAACTTTCTCATTCTTTCCCTTTTTCTTTTCTTGCCTTAATTGCATTTGCTTCTTCAAGGTTTTCATGATTTTCAAAAGATTTCACAAAATGTCCTAGATGAAAACTTCAATTAAATAAAATCTAATGTACTTGAGCAACAATCAATCATACTAGCTTTCCAATACTTGTATGCACATACTAAATTCTTCTTTAATTCCTTGTTTGTTTAAGATCATGATACTTTATTGCTTTTGTATTCACAAAACTCAAGTTGGTAGTCATAATTTCACAGCAGCATATTGCAATTTAGAAATCAAACTATGCCTAGTCATACTACACATGCATATAAAGAAGGTAATAAGACAATCATGCAATTTAAAGTGCTGGAAACAAATGAGAGAAAAAAGAACTTTACAACCTTGTAATTTATCTTCTCTATTGTTGTCCTTTTCCTCCTTTTCTTTCCCTTCCCACACCAAACTTAGAATGATTGCTTGTCCTCAAGCAACAATTAGAACCGTGGCTATGGGGCTAAGATAGATCATGAATGTCTTACACAATGAAACATTAGTAGCACATGTGTTTCAAGTAAGCAAAATTAAAGATAACAATTAAGGAAATAAAATCTAAATTAAAAGTAGCAATTGTTAAGTAATTTTTATGATTGTTTGGAGCTAGTGACTAATCATGCAAAGGGTTAAAATGTGTCTTTAATGAAACTTTTTGGTGGAACACCAAACTTAGCACCTCACATTCACCTTTGAATTCTGTTGGTGTGTAACACCAAACTTAGCTCCTTGCAATGCAGATAAATATACTTAACTCTTTTATTGAATTAACTAAGAAAAGAAGACTATCTTTGGTTGGGTTGCCTCCCAACAAGCGCTTTTTTATCGTCATTAGCTTGACGGTTGTCCCTCTTTAGGGCGGATGATGATCATAGTGCCTTAATCCTTCCCCTCTCACCGTGAGCTTCCTTCCAGTATCATTCTTGATGATTTCCACATGTTCAAGTGAGAGGATTTTGTTCACTGTGTAGTATCCAGAAAAGTGTGGAGATGTCTCTATTGGTTGGTAAGTTAGCATCACTTTATCCCCTGGTGAGAAGTCTTCAGTGGAGATTTTCTTGTTTCTCCATCCTCTTGGCATTTTCTTCTTGGGACTCTCTTCTTTTCCAGGAGATAGTTCAGGTTTTGGGATCTCAATTTTTGGACTGTCCTTGCTATGAATCTTAAATGCTGACTTTGATTGCAGCTTCTCCTCTATTCTTTGAGCTTGTTGCAGCACCTCCACCTCTTCATTTTCTTTCCAGTATGAGCTTGGAAGTGCCTCATCAGGTGCCTCTTTCAAGTTTGGATCTATGGAATCAATCTTCATACACTCTTCCTCTTGGGTGGAGTCTTGCAAGTTCTTGAAGACATGGAACACTATATGCTCATCATGAACCCTTAGCATTAATTCTCCTTTTTCGACATCTATCAATGCCCTGGCAGTGGCTAAAAAGGGCCTCCCTAGAATAATGGGAGTGTTGTCATCTTCCTCTATGTCTAGGATGACAAAGTCAACTGGGAGGAAAAATTTGTCCACCTTTACTAATACATTCTCTACAACCCCGAGTGCTTGCTGAATAGATTTATCCGCCATTTGAAGGGCTATCTTTGTAGGTTTCAATTCATGAATCTGAAGCTTCCTCATCAAAGATAAAGGCATCAGATTTATGCTTGCACCAAGATCACAAAATGCTCTCTCAATCATCATGTTGCCTATTGTGCAGGGGATGTGAAAGCTCCCTGGGTCTTTCATCTTCTTTGGCAACTTTTTCTGGATGATGGCACTACACTCCCTGGTCATCACAACCGTTTGTCCCTCTTTCAAGGATCTTTTCTTTGTTAACAATTCCTTCATGAACTTAGCATATAGGGGCATTTGTTCAAGTGCTTCAATGAAGGGGATGTTGATGTGTAGTGTCTTGAATATTTCCAAGAATTTGGAATATTGCTTCTCTTTGTTCTCTTCTTTAAACCTTTGAGGGTATGGGAGCATTGGTTGGTATGCTTTCACTGCCTCCTTCTTAGCTAATTTATCACTTTGTGTATAGGTTTCTTGCTCCTGCTTTTGTTCCTTCACCTCTTCTTTTAAGCCTTCTTTGATGTGCTCTTCCTGAGTAATGGCTTCTGTCTCCACTTTCTTCCCACTTCTCAGGGTGATTGCTTTACACTCCTCCCATTTTATGGCTTTTTCTGTGTCTCTTGGGTTGGGTATCGTATCACTTGGAAGAACATTGGTTGGTCGCTCGGCTTGTTTGGCCAATTGTCCCACTTGTCTCTCAATATTCTTCATGATGACCTCATGTTCCTTGTGTCCCTTAGCTAAGGCTTGAGTGGTTTGAGCAAGTGCTTGCAAGGTTGCTTCCAGACTTGAGATTCTGGCCTCATGATGGTCAATTGGAGGTATGATGGGGGTTAATTGTTGTTGGAAGTTGTTGGGTGGATTAGTGTGGTAATTTTGTGAAGTGGATGTTGGTGCAGAGAAGTTATTTTGGTGAGTTTGTGAATTATGATGGGGTGGTTGATATGTGTTTTGTGTTTTTCTATATTGGTTAGTGTTGTTGGCATGGTGATTTTGGTTATTTGTGTTGCGGGTGTGATTGTGGTTGTTGTTCTTTTGCCAATGGTTTTCACCCCACTTTAGATTGGGATGATTTCTCCAAGATGAGTTGTATGTATCACCATGAAATTCATCCTGAGAATTTGAAGTATTCTGCATGTATTGAACTTGCTCTTGTGGTTGTTCAACAGTGGTCCCTTCACCTTGGCTCCATTCAAGTAATGGTTGATTTGTTGTGTTCACTGATGCTAGCTGGAAACCATCCATTCTCTTTGTTATCATCTCCATTTGTTGTTGGATTTGTTGGTGCATTAACTTGTTTTGTGCCAAGATAGCATCAACACCTTCGAGCTCCATTACACCTTTCTTTGGGGTCGGATTATGCTGCCTCTCTGATGAGTAATAATATTGATTGTTTGCCACAATCTCAATGAGGTCTTGAGCCTCCTCGGCAGTTTTCATCATGTTGAGTGATCCTCCTGATGAGTAGTCTAGTCCCTTCCTTGCTTCTAAGTTTAAACCTTCATAGAAGTTTTGGAGCTTGACCCAGTCACTAAACATGTCAGGTGGACATCTTCTCATGAGTGCCTTATACCTTTCCCAGGCTTCATACAATGACTCCCCTTCCATTTGCCTGAAAGTTTGAACCTCTGTCTTCAACTTAATGATTCTTTGAGGTGGGTAGAACTTTGCTAGAAATCTGCCCATCACATCGTTCCAATTGTTGAGGCTTTCCTTGGGGAATGACTCTAGCCATTGAGTGGCCTTGTCCCTCAAAGAGAATGAAAATAGTAGCAGTTTGTAGACATCTGGATGCACTCCATTTGTCTTCACTGTATTGCATATCCTCAGAAAAACAGATAGATGTTGATTTGGGTCTTCAAGAGGTCCCCCTCCATAAGAGCAATTGTTCTGTACCAAAGTGATGAGCTGAGGTTTCAACTCAAAGTTATGGGCATGAACATTTGGTGTAGCAATACTGCTCCCACAATGTCTTGGATCAGGGATGGTATATGAAGATAGCACCCTTCTAGGTGGTCCATCATTGTTGTTGACCCCTCCAGGAGGATTTTGTATCTCATCCTCCATGGCTTGATCTTCTCCCTCTGACTCCTCTTCACCAACTATTCCCTTTCCTCTTTCTGCTCTTCTTCTCCTTCGGAGGGTTCTCTCGTCCTCAGTGTTGAGTCTATTAGCTCCTGACATACACAAACAAAACCAAAATCACAAGTGAAATACTCTAAAACTAGAGTGGAATTGGGGTTAGTGAAACAAAGTATCAAACAGTTAGTAGGCTTAACAAAAACACTAAAGAATACTCAATCTAAACCACCTTTCACTTAATCATTGTCAATCTTTCCAATCCCCGGCAACGGCGCCAAAAACTTGATACGTAAAAATTGGATTTCACGTACAACCGGCAAGTATACCGGGTCGTATCAAGTAGTAAGACTCACTGAGAGTGAGGTCGATCCCACGAGGATTGGTAGATCGAGCAACTTTAGTTAATTGGTAAACTTAGTTAAGCGAATAAAATTTTTGATTTTGTGAGTAATGTAACTTTTGAACATAATTGCAGGAATTTAAATGGCAATTAAGAACAAGAACATAGAAATAAAATGAAAGTAAATGACGGAAACTTAAAGTGCAAGAAACTTAAATGACATCAAAGATAAATTGCAAGGAATTAAAGGTTGCAGAAATTTAAAGAACATAAGAATAAATGACAAAAAATAAAGGAACAGAATGTAATAACAAGAATAGCAAATTGACAGAATGTAGAAGGGAGTTGGGCAATGGGTTTTCAAACACTAAGAACAAGAGAGATGAGAATTAATGATAGAGAGGATCATTAGGGATCAGAGATGCAAGTATTCATGAATTGATGTTAGTCAAATCCTTCTCAATCATGTGCTTAGATCCATGGCAAGTGGGTAATTGAACCCCAATCTCTTGGTGATTCAATTTCTCTCAACATAACCAAATGCCACTCTCGTGATCTATTTGTTCATGAGAAGAGATGATGCTCAAATCTAATCCAGCCACACAATTCCCATAATCTCAACCAAGGAGAGTTACATCTCACATACTAACCAAGGTGTGTTGATTAAGGTAATCATGAAAGGATGAACTCTAAACTGAATTGTGTGGCTCATTCCTCAAATTCACCACATAATTCATATAGATTAACCCCTCTCTCGATGGTGGTTGAATCTTTGAAGAGCAAGAGTTCCCTCTTTAGATCAACCATTAGAATTGAGAAGGAGAAGATGGTTCACCAATTCATTCCAACAAACAGAGCTCCTCCCCCTAATGAAAGTGGGGTTTAGTGAGTCATTGCTCCAAATTCAACAACAATTGACATAAATCAAAATTAAACTAAATTGCAAAGAAAGATGAAGAAGAATAATGAAATGCTTGAAGATTAAGAAAATGAAGAAGAGAAGTTCCAAGAAGAAAAAGTGCTTTCCGGGTATCCTCCCGGAAGTGCTAACAAGTAAAAGTACTAAAAGTATGAAAAAGTTCTAAGTGTCAAAAAGTGTGTAAAAGTCCTCTACAAGTACATCAATCTCTTCTATTTATACTACTCCCAAAACTTCTTCAGAGATCCTCAATTTGGGTTAGCAATGTGGGCTTCTCTTTGTTGAATTCTTGGCTCAATTGGAAGAAGTGTTGCTAGACTTGGAAAGGAAGAGTTCATTCATCATGCTTCTGGCCCATTGGCTTGGCGTTTTTGTTAATAACGCAGGCCTTAATGCAAGTTGGCAACGTGCATGACATTTTCCTGGAAGTGAAGTATGAGACTTGGGCGTTACTAGCCCAAGTTGTTGCTAACAACTTGCTTTTCCTCTTCTTGGCTCTACTTTCATGCTAAATGTAGCCCAGAATTTGAGTGTCAACCTTCTGCCTCAATATGGACTATTATACATCATTGGAAAGCTCTTGATGTCTATTTTTCAATGCCACTAGAATCACCTCAATTGGACTTTCCTAGCTCAAGTTATGCTTCCTCAAAGAAGGTAAGGTTGAGCTGCCAAGTTGTTGCCAAAAACGCACCTTCACTCCCAAGTTGGCAACGTGCTCGTGCTTCACCTCCCAAGGCAGAGACTTGGGGCTGGCGTTGTTGCAAAACACGCCCCCTTTCTGGCACGTTGGCAACGTGCTCGTGCCCCCCTCCAGGGCTCATCTCTAGCTCCCTTAAATTTCACTTCATGTTCTTGTTTTTAGGGCCTAAAGATGACTCTGGTTTGGCTTCAATTTTGTGCTCCATCATAGACTATCATATATGGTTGGAAAGCTCTGAATGTTAGCTTTCCAACGCAACTGGAAGCACTCAATTTGGATCTCTGTAGCTCAAGATATCTTCCATTGAAGTGGACATGGTCAGGCTGCCTTGTTGGAGTTGTTGTGGATAACGCCCCTATATTCCAAGTTAGCAACGTGCATCACAATTTTTCACCATCCAAAGCTCCCTGGCGTTGTTGCCAAACACTCCTTCTCTTCAGCACGTTGGCAACGTGCTCGAGCCCTTCCTGGCAGCCTTTCCTGGCGTTGGCAACTTGGATGGTGCCTTGATTGGCGTTGGCAACGCGGATGGTGCCTTGATTGGCGTTGGCAACGCGGATGGTGCCCTTGCTTGGCGTTGGCAACTTGGTTGGTGCTCCTCTCTGGCGTTAGCAACGTGAATGGCACTCCTTTCTTCATTTTGGGCGTTGGCAACTTGGTTGGGCGTTGCCAACTTGGTGAGCAAGCCAGAAACAATACTTTCCATGTTTGAGGCTCTAAATGAAGCCAACATTTGGACCTTCAAATGAACTCCAATTTCATATTGTGATATATGGTTGAAAAGCTCTTGATGTCTACTTTTCAATGCCACTGATTTCACCTCAATTGGAGTTTTCTAGCTCAAGATACACGTTCTTGAAGAGAGCATCCTCAAGCTGCCTGGGCGTTGTTGCCCAAGTTGTTGGCAAACACGCCAGCAACAACGCCAGGCTCTTCTTCAACTTGGCTTGGGCGTTGCCAACTTGGTGTTGGCGTTGGCAATGTGCTACTCTTCCCCTGGTGGCTTCCCCTGATGGCTCCTGGCGTTGCCAACTTGCTGCTCAAGTTGGCAACTTGCAATGCTTCATTTCCTTGCTCTTGGGGCTTGAGTTTCCCTCTGATTTGAGCTTCCATTCCTCGCCACATTATGGACTATTATATATCGTTGGAAAGCTCCTGATGTCAGCTTCTCAACGCAATTGGAATCATGCCAATTGGATCCTTGTGGTTCAAGATATTCATCCTTGAAGAGGGGGAGGTCAAGCTGCCAACTCTGCTGGACACACACTAGCAAGTTGCCAACTTGATTTCCAAGTTGCCAACTTGCTTGTTCTTCCTTTCTCCAATATTTTCTTGCTCCATTATCTTCTTGCTTCATCACCTAACATAAACCAAAGAACTTTCCTCAAAGTTTTGCCATCTTATGCAATAATTTTCAAGGGAATCATTCACATCAACTTGTATATAAACTCCTTGATTTATTTGCATGAATTATGCCAAATTTCACTTAATTCTTGGTTCATGGATGCATGGAGGAAAACTCACAAAATTGCTCATTTATTTCAAAGAAAGTGAATGAACCTAAGCTAAAACTAACTAAACTAACTAGTTAAAATGGCAAATATGCGAATGCATCATCCATCAAGACACAGCAGAGCTCCTCACCCCCAACCGTGGGGTTTAGAGACTCATGCTGTGGAAGGTACACAAGAAAACGTGTAGAAATGTCATGAGGTCATAAGGTGCGGATACAATGTCAAAAGATCCTATAAATAGTAAACTAGTATCCTAAGGTTTACAGAAATGAGTAAATGACAGAAAAATCCACTTCCGGGCCCACTTGGTGTGTGCTTGGGCTGAGCAATGAAGTAATTTCGTGTAGAGACCTTTTCTGGAGTTAAACGCCAGCTTTCATGCCAGTTTGGGCGTTTAACTCCAAGTTTTATGCCAGTTCCGGCGTTTAACGCTGGAATTTCTGAGGCCAGATTGCTACGCAGGTTTGGGCCATCAAATCTTGGGCAAAGTATGGACTATTATATATTGCTGGAAAGCCCAGGATGTCTACTTTCCAATGCCTTTGAGAGCGCGCCAATTGGGCTTCTGTAGCTCCAGAAAATCCACTTCGAGTGCAGGGAGGTCAGAATCCAACAGCATCTGCAGTCCTTTTCGGTCTCTGGATCAGATTTTTGCTCAGGACCCTCAATTTCAGCCAGAAAATACCTGAAATCACAGAAAAACACACAAACTCATAGTAAAGTCCAGAAAAGTGAATTTTAATTAAAAACTAACAAAAATATACTAAAAACTAACTAAAAGATACTAAAAACATACTAAAAACAATGCCAAAAAGCGTACAAATTATCCGCTCATCATTGACCCTGATGTCTACAGACTTATGCTATTCCCTTTTGCTGTAAGAGACAGAGCTAGGATATGGTTGGATTCACAACCTAAAGAAAGCCTGAACTCTTGGGAAAAGCTAGTCAATGCCTTCTTGGCAAAGTTCTTTCCACCTCAAAAATTGAGTAAGCTTAGAGTGAAAGTCCAAACCTTCAGACAGAATGAAGGAGAATCCCTCTATGAAGCTTGGGAAAGATACAAACAATTGATCAGAAAGTGTCCCTCTGACATACTTTCTGAATGGAGCATCATAGGTATTTTCTATGATGGTCTGTCTGAACTGTCCAAGATGTCATTGGATAGCTCTGCTGGAGGATCTCTTCATCTGAAGAAGACGCCTACAGAAGCTCAAGAACTAATTGAAATGGTTGCAAATAACCAATTCATGTACACTTCTGAAAGGAATCCTGTGAACAATGGGACAAATCAGAAGAAAGGAGTTCTTGAGATTGATACTCTGAATGCCATATTGGCTCAGAACAAAATATTAACTCAGCAAGTCAATATGATTTCTCAAAGTCTGTCTGGAATGCAAGCTGCACCAGGCAGTACTAAGGACGCTTCATCTGAAGAAGAAGCTTATGATCCTGAGAACCCTTCAATGGAAGAGGTGAATTACATGGGAGAACCCTATGGAAACACCTATAATTCTTCATGGAGAAATCATCCAAATCTCTCATGGAAGGATCAACAGAGACCTCAACAAGGTTTCAACAACAATAATGGTGGAAAAAACAGGTTTAGCAATGGCAAGCCTTTTCCATCATCTTCTCAGCAACAGACAGAGAATTCTAAGCAGAATCACTCTGACTTAGCAACCATGGTCTCTGATCTAATCAAAACCACTCAAAGTTTCATGACTGAAACAAGGTCCTCCATTAGGAATTTGGAGGCACAAGTGGGTCAGCTGAGTAAGAAAGTTACTGAACTCCCTCCTAGTACTCTTCCAAGCAATACAGAAGAGAATCCAAAAGGAGAGTGCAAGGCCATTAACATGATCCACATGGCCGAATTTGGAGAGGAGGAAGAGGCAGTGATCGCCAATGAGGAAGACCTCAATGGACGTCCACTAGTTTCCAATGAGTTCCCTAATGAGGAACCATGGGAATCTGAGGCTCATAATGAGACCATAGAGATTCCATTGGATTTACTTCTGCCTTTCATGAGCTCTGATGAGTATTCTTCCTCTGAAGAGGATGAGTTTGTCACTGAAGAGCAAGTTGCTAAATACCTTGGAGCAATCATGAAGCTAAATGACAAGTTATTTGGTAATGAGACT
Organism: Arachis stenosperma; assembly: GCF_014773155.1. Lineage (NCBI taxonomy): Eukaryota > Viridiplantae > Streptophyta > Magnoliopsida > Fabales > Fabaceae > Arachis > Arachis stenosperma. The sequence continues at coordinate 59,830,675 of NC_080378.1, read as the reverse complement.
TGGGAGGATGAACCCCCTTTGCTCACCAAAGAACTGGATGACTTGTCTAGGCAGAAATTACCTCAAAAGAGACAGGACCCTGGGAAGTTCTCAATACCTTGTACCATAGGCACCATGACCTTTAAGAAGGCTCTGTGTGAGATAGGGTCAAGCATAAACCTCATGCCTCTCTCTGTAATGGAGAAGCTAGGGATCTTTGAGGTGCAAGCTGTAAGAATCTCACTAGAGATGGCAGACAATTCATGAAAACAAGCTTATGGACTTGTAGAGGATGTTCTAGTAAAGATTGAAGACCATTACATCCCTGCTGATTTCATAGTCCTAGAGACTGGGAAGTGCATGGATGAATCCATCATCCTTGGCAGACCCTTCCTAGCTACAGCAAAGGCTGTGATTGATGTGGACAGAGGAGAATTGATCATTCAAGTGAATGAAGAATCCTTTGTGTTTAAGGCTCAAGGATATCCCTCTGTCACCATGGAGAGGAAGCATGAAGAGCTTCTCTCAAAGCAGAGTCAATCAGAGCCCCCCACAGTCAAAGTCTAAGTTTGGTGTTGGGAGGCCGCAACCAAATTCTAAGTTTGGTGTTGAACCCCTACATTCAAACTTTAAGTTTGCTGTTGGGAGGTTCCAACATTGCTTTGAGTATCTGTGAGGCTCCATGAGAGCCCACTGTCAAGCTACTGACATTAAAGAAGCGCTTGTTGGGAGGCAACCCAATGTTATATTTATCTATTTTCCTTTGTTATTTTATGTTTTCTGTATGTTGATGATCATGGAAAGTCACAAAATCAATTGAAAAAGCAAAAACAGAATGAAAAATAGAAAGAAAAACAGCACACCCTGGAGGAAGACCTTGCTGGCATTTAAACGCCAGTAAGGGCAGCAAATGGGCGTTTAACGCCCAGTCTGGCACCATTCTGGGCATTTAACGCCAGAAAGGGGCACCAGACTGGCGTTAAACGCCAGGAAAGGGCAAGAAGTCGGCGTTAAACGCCAGAAAGGGGCACCAGCCCGGCGTTTAACGCCAAAATTGGTATAGAGAGCATTTTTGCTCGCCACTTGGTGCAGGGATGACTTTTCCTTGACACATCAGGATCTGTGAACCCCACAGGACCCCCACCTACCCCACCACTCTCTCTTCTTCACCCATTCACCAATCACCTCAACACCTCTTCCCCAAAAATCCCTCACCTATCAAATCCCATCTTTCTCTTCACCACTCACATCCATCCTTCATAAAATCCCACCTACCTCACCATTCAAATTCAAACCACTTTCCCTCCCTAACCCACCCATTCATAACCGAACCATACACCATCTCTCCACTCCTATATAAACCCATCTTCACTCCTTCATTTTCACACAACCTACACACTACTTCTCCCCCTTGGCCGAACCACAGAGCCTCCTCCATCTCCTCTATTTCCTTCTTCTTCTACTCTCTTCTTTCTTCTTTTGCTCGAGGACGAGCAAACCTTCTAAGTTTGGTGTGGTAAAAGCATTGCTTTTTGTTTTTCCATAACCATTTATGGCACCTAAGCCCGGAGAAACCTCTAGAAAGAGGAAAGGGAAGGCAAAAGCTTCCACCTCCGAGTCATGGGAGATGGAGAGATTCATCTCAAGGGTGAATCAAGACCACTTCTATGAAGTTGTGGCCTTGAAGAAGGTGATCCCCGAGGTCCCTTTCAAACTCAAAAAGAGTGAATATCCGGAGATCCGACATGAGATCCGAAGAAGAGGTTGGGAAATTCTTACCAACCCTATTCAACAAGTCGGAATCTTAATGGTTCAAGAGTTCTATGCCAATGTATAGATCACCAAGAACCATGATCAAAGTGTGAACCCGGACCCAAAGAATTGGCTTACAATGGTTCGGGGGAAATAATTAGATTTTAGTCCGAAAAATGTGAGGTTGGCATTCAACTTGCCCATGATGCAAGGAGATGAACACCCTTACACTAGAATGGTCAATTTTGATCAAAGGTTGGACCAAGTCCTCATAGACATCTGTGAAGAGGGCGCTCAATGGAAGAGAGATTCAAGAGGGAAGCCGGTTCAACTGAGAAGGCATGACCTCAAGCCCGTGGCTAGGGGATTGTTGGAGTTTATCCAACGCTCAATCATTCCCACTAGCAACTGGTCTGAAGTTACTATAGACCGGGCCATCATGATTCATAGCATCATGATTGAAGAAGAAGTAGAAGTTCATGAGGTTATAGCCCGAGAATTTTATAAGGTGGCAGATAAGTCCTCTACCTTGGCAAGGTTAGCCTTTCCTCATCTCATTTGTCACCTCTGTTATTCAGTTGGAGTTGACATAGAGGGAGACATCCTCATTGATGAGGACAAGCCAATCACTAAGAAAAGGATGGAGCAAATAAGAGATCCCACTCATCATGAAATCCCTGAGATACCTCAAGGGATGCACTTTCCTCCACAAAACTATTGGGAGCAAATCAACACCTCCCTAGGAGAATTGAGTTCCAACATGGGACAACTAAGGGTGGAGCACCAAGAACATTCCATCCTCCTCCATAAAATTAGAGAAGATCAAAGAATCATGAGAGAGGAACAACAAAGGCAAGGAAGAGACATTGAGGAGCTCAAGCACTCCATAAGATCTTCATGAGGAAGAACAAGCCGCCATCACAAAGGTGGACCCGTTCTTTAATCTCCTCGTTCTTTGTTCTTCTATTTTTCGAATTTTCATGCTTATGTTTATCTATGTTTGTGTCTTATGATCATTAGTGTCTTAGTGTCTATGCCTTAAAGTTATGAATGTCCTATGAATCCATCACCTTTCTTAAATGAAAAATGTTCTTAATTGAAAAAGAGAAGAATTGCATGAATTTTGAATTTTATAACAGATTAATTATTTTGATGTGGTGGCAATACTTTTGTTTTCTGAATATATGCTTAAACAGTGCATATGTCTTTTGAATTTGTTGTTCATGAATGGTTGGCTCTTGAAAGAATGATGAAAAAGGAGACATGTTACTGAGGATCTGAAAAATCATAAAAATGATTCTTGAAGCAAGAAAAAGCAGTGAATATTCAAAAAAAGAGAAAAAAAACGAAAAAAAGAAAAAAATAAATAAAGTTGTGATCCAAGGCAAAAAGAGTGTGCTTAAGAACCCTAGACACCTCTAATTGGGGACTCTAGCAAAGCTAAGTAACAATATGAAAAGGTTCACCCAATTATGTGTCTGTGGCATGTATGTATCCGGTGGTAATATTGGAAGACAGAGTGCTTTGGGCCACGGCCAAGACTCATAAAGTAGCTGTGTTCAAGAATCATCATACTTAACTAAGAGAATCAATAACACTATCTGGATTCTGAGTTCCTATAGAAGCCAATCATTCTGAATTTCAAAGGATAAAGTGAGATGCCAAAACTGTTCAGAGGCAAAAAGCTAAAAGCCCCGCTCATCTAATTAATACTGATCTTCATAGATATTTTTGGAGTTCATTGCATATTCTCTTCTTTTTATCTTATTTGATTTTCAGTTGCTTGAGGACAAGCAACAATTTAAGTTTGGTGTTGTGATGAGCGGATAATTTGTACGCTTTTTGGCATTGTTTTTAGTATGTTTTAGTTAGTTTTTAGTATATTTTTATTAGTTTTTAGTTAAAATTCACTTTTCTGGACTTTACTATGAGTTTGTGTGTTTTTCTGTGATTTCAGGTATTTTTTGGCTGAAATTGAGGGACCTGAGCAAAAATCTGATTCAGAGGCTGAAAAGGACTGCAGATGCTATTGGATTCTGACCTCCCTGCACTCGAAGTTGATTTTCTGGAGCTACAGAAGCCCAATTGGCGCGCTCTCAACGGCGTTAGAAAGTAGACATCCTGGGCTTTCCAACAGTGTTAATAGTCCATACTTTGTCCGAGATTTGATGGCCCAAACCGGCGTTCCAAATCAGCTCAAAACTGCCCGGTGTTAAATGCCGAAACTGGCACAAGAATGGGAGTTAAACGCCCAAACTGGCACAAAAGCTGGCGTTTAACTCCAAGAAAAGTCTCTACACTTGAAAGCTTCAATGCTCAGCCCAAGCACACACCAAGTGGGCCCGGAAGTGGATTTTTATGTCATTTACTCATCTTTGTAAACCCTAGGCTACTAGTTTTCTACAAATAGGACCTTTCACTATTGTATTTTCATCTTTTGATCATGTTTTTATGATTGAACTCTCTTTGGGAGGCTGGCCATTCGGCCATGCCTAGACCTTATTCTTATGTATTTTCAACGGTGGAGTTTCCACACACCATAGATTAAGGTGTGGAGCTCTGCTGTACCTTGAGTATTAATGCAATTACTATTGTTCTTCTATTCAATTCAGCTTGTTCTTGTTCTAAGATATCACTTGTTTTTCAACTTGATGAATGTGATGATTCGTGACACTCATTATCATTCTCACCTATGAACGTGTGCCTGACAACCACTTCCGTTCTACCTTAGATTGAGTGGATATCTCTTGGATCCCTTAATCGGAATCTTCGTGGTATAAGCTAGAATTGATGGTGGCATTCAAGAGAATCCGGAAGGTCTAAACCTTATCTGTGGTATTCTGAGTAGGATTCAATGATTGAATGACTGTGACGAGCTTCAAACTCCTGAAGGCTGGGCGTTAGTGACAGACGCAAAAGAATCAATGGATTCTACTCCAACCTGATTGAGAACCGACAGATGATTAGCCGTGCCGTGACAGGGTGCGTTGAACATTTTCACTGAGAGGACGGGACTGTAGCTACTGACAACGGTGATGCCCAACATACAGCTTGCCATGGAAAGGAGTAAGAAGGATTGGATGAAGACAGTAGGAAAGCAGAGAGACGGAAGGGACAAAGCATCTCCATTCGCTTATCTGAAATTCTCACCAATGAATTACATAAGTATCTCTATCTTTATGCTTTATTCATATATCATTCATAACCACTTGAATCTGCTTGACTATGATTTACAAGGTGACCATAGCTTGCTTCATACCAACAATCTCCGTGGGATCGACCCTTACTCGCGTAAGGTTTATTACTTGGACGACCCAGTGCACTTGCTGGTTAGTTGTGCGAAGTTGTGATAAAGAGTTGAGATTGCAATTGAGCATACCATGTTGATGGCTGGTGCACGAATTTGCAATCCGTACAACTAACCAGCAAGTGCACTGGGTCGTCCAAGTAATACCTTACGTGAGTAAGGGTCGATCCCACAGAGATTATTGGTTTAAAGCAATCTATGTTTATTTTATTAATCTTAGTCAGGATGCCAATAAGGTTATTTGGATTTAATTGTAAGAAGTAAAAGTGTTTGGAATAAATATTAGTTACTTTATTAATGAAGAACATGTTGGGGTTTTTGAGATGCTTTGTCCTCTGAACTTCAACTCTTCCTTGAAATCCCTTTCCACACGCAAGGCTCCTTCCATGGCAAGCTGTATGTAGGGTGTCACCATTGTCAGTGGCTACCTCCCATCCTCTCAGTGAAAATGGTCCAGATGCTCTGTCACAGGACGGCTAATCAACTGTTGGTTCTCGGTCATGTTGGAATAGGATCCATTGATCCTTTTGCGTTTGTCATCACGCCCAGCAATCGCGAGTTTGAAGCTCGTCACAGCCATTTAATCCTTGAATCCTACTCGGAATACCACAGACAAGGTTTAGACCTTCCGGATCCTCAAGAGTGGCCGCCATTAATTCTAGCTTATACCACGAAGATTCTGATTAAGGAATCTAAGAGAAGCTCATTCAGTCTGATGTAGAACAGAGGTGGTTGTCAGGCACACGTTCATGGATCTGAGGAAGGTGATGAGTGTCACGGATCATCACCTTCTTCATGTTTAAGCGCGAATGAACATCTTAGATAGGAACAAGCGTGTTTGAATGGAAAACAAAGGTAATTGTATTAATTCATCGAGACGCTGCAAAGCTCCTCACCCCCAACAATGGGGTTTAGAGACTCATGCTGCCAAAAGGTGAAAATTTTAGATCTAAAATGTCATGAGGTACAAAGTAAATCTCTAAAAGTTGTTTAAATAGTAAACTAGTAACCTAGATTTACAGAAATGAGTAAACTATGATAGATAGTGCAGAAATCCACTTCTGGAGCCCACTTGGTGTGTGCTGGGGCTGAGACTTAAGCTTCTCACTTTCCTGGGGCTGTTTTGGGCGTTCAACGCCAGGTTGTAACCTGTTTCTGGCGTTGAACTCCAGCTTGTAACCTGTTTCTGGCACTGGACGCCAGACAACAGCATGATATTGGCGTTGAACGCCAGTTTACGTCATCTATCTTCGCGCAAAGTATGGACTATTATATATTGCTGGAAAGTCCTGGATGTCTACTTTCTAAAGCCGCTAAGAGCGAGCCAATTGGACCCCTGTAGCTCTAGAAAATTCTTTTCGAGTGCAAGGAGGTCAGAATCCAATAGCATCAGTAGTCCTTTTTCAGCCTAACTCAGATTTTTGCTCAGCTCCCTCAATTTCAGCCAGAAAATACCTGAAATCATAGAAAAACACACAAACTCATAGTAAAGTCCAGAAATATGATTTTTTCCTAAAAACTAATAATATTTAACTAAAAACTAATTAAAACATACTAGAATCTACATGAAATTACCCCCAAAAAGCGTATAAAATATCCGCTCATCACAACACCAAACTTAAACTGTTGCTTGTCCCCAAGCAACTAGATGAATAAAAGAGGATAAAAAGAAATCAAGAAGCAATAATATCTCAGAGTTTTAAGTGAAGCTAAGATTCTAATTAGATGAGCGGGGCTAGTAGCTTTTTGCTTCCAAACAGTTTTGGCATCTCACTTTATCTTTTGAAATTCAGAATGATTGGCATCCATAGGAACTCAGAATTCAGATAGTATTATTGATTTTTCTAGTTAAGTATGTTGATTCTTGAACACAGCTACTTTTATGAGTCTTGGCCGTGGCCCTAAGCACTTTGTTTTCCAGTATTACCACCGGATACACAAATGCCACAGACATATGACTGGGTGAACCCTTTTCAGATTGTGACTCAGCTTTGCTAGAGTCCCCAGTTAGAGGTGTCCAGAGCTCTTAAGCACACTCTTTTTGCTTTGGATCACGACTTTAACCACTCAGTCTCAAGTTTTTCACTTGGACCTGCATGTCACAAGCACATGGTTAGGGACAGCTTGGTTTAGCCGCTTAGGCCTGGAACTATTTCCTTGGGCCCTCCTATCCACTGATGCTGAAAGCCTTGGATCCTTTTCTTAATCCAATGATTCCTTGTAATTTTTTTTTTTGCTTCAAGAATCAAATTCATGATTTTTCATATCATCAATAATATTTTTCGTGTTCCTCATTCTTTCAGGAGCCAATATTCGTCAAATTCAGGATAAAATATGCACTGTTCAAGCATTCATTCAGAGAACAAAAAGTATTGCCACCACATATATTTAATTATAATTTTATTATTAAGAACTCGAAAAATATAAATTACTTCTTTATTCTAAAAATCTACTATTTTATTCATGTTTGATGATGATGAGAAAAATAAATTATAACTTTAATTGGGAATAAAACCAGAATAGATATGCTAACTACTACTACTACTACTCTATATATCTCCTAAGGTAAATTTCTATAATAACACTATCACAGAGTTAAAGCTAAAATTAGAACTCAACAACCTGTGTTTTGAGAAGTAGATGTTCCTCTGATCTGTGGGGTGCTTAGTCCTTCAAGGATTAATTTCTGGCGCTTCAACTCCCTTAAATCACGCCCTTGCTCTTCTTGTTCCTTAAGCAGTTTGCAAAGCATGCTACTTTGATTGTTCTGTTCTTCCTTTATTTGGTTCATAGCTTCTTGCAATTTGGAAATAGATGCCTCAAGGTGTTCCCAATATTCGAATTGAGGAAGTTCTGGGAGGACTTCCTGTGCTCTCCTCTTGATTGGATCATCCTGCAGCTGTTGTCTGTCCATTGATATTCTAGTGATTGGCCTCTCAACTGAGATATACTCTGTTATTCCCATCTTCACTCCGGCATCTCTGCAGAGCATAAAAATTAAGCTTGGATAGGCCAATCTGGCATCCTTGGAATTCCTGTTTGCTATTTTGTATAGTTCACACGAGATCAGTTGATGGACTTCTACTTCTTTTCCCAACATGATGCAGTGAATCATCACTGCTCTTTTAATAGTAACTTCAGAACGGTTGCAGGTGGACAATATAGAACGCCCAATGAAATCCAGCCAGCCTCTGGCTGCTGGTTTGAGATCTTCTCTTTTGAGTTAATTTGGGATGCCAGTTGTGCTGGTGGTCCACCTGGCTTCAGGGATGCATATATTCTCTAGAATCTTGTCCAAGCCTTTATTTACCCTCATAATTCTCCTATTAAAGGAGTCTGGGTCATCTTTCAGCTGAGGAAGCTTAAAGATCTCCCTGATTTTGTCAGGATGAGTATGAACAATCTTTCCTCTGACTAAGGTCCGATGGTCATAGAGGGCAGCTCCAATTATTCTTTGCCTGTCTGTCTGCCATAGATTAGCATAGAACTCCTGAACCATGTTCCTTCCCACTTTCATTTCAGGATTAGCTAGGATTTCCCAGTTCCTGTTTCGAATTTGTTCTTGGATCTCCGGATATTCATCTTCTTTCAGATCGAACTTGACTTTCGGGATCACTGATCTTAGACTCATTATTTTGTAGTAATGGTCTGAATGTTCTTTAGTTAAGAACTTCCCTTGATTCCAAAGTGGCTTTGGAATATTCTCTTTCTTGCCTCTTGGGTTGGGTTGTTTTCCTTTAGGGGCCATGATCAAAGTGAGTATGTTTTTGTGATCACGGATAAGCACACCAAACTTAGAGGTTTGCTTGTCCTCAAGCAAAAGAAAAGAGAGAAGAGGGATAGGAGGAGAGCAAGTGTGGAATGGTGGATGATGAGAGGGGCGCCGAAAGTGGATATAAAGGGAGGGGGTGGGTTTTCGAAAATAATAAAGAGATATAAGATAAAAGATATGATTTTTAAAAGATAAATATGACAAGAAAAGGATATAATTTAAAAAGATATGAATGATATTTAAAAATAAATTTGAAATTTATAGTTTGAAAAAGATTTTAAAAGATAATTAAGTTTGAAAAGAAATTGGAAAAAGAGTTGGATTGGATTGAAAAAAGGTTTATGTTTATGTATGAAGCTACATTTGATATTTTTGAAAAAGGGATTTTAGAAATTAGGGTTTTTAGAAATTAGGATTAAAAATTTTGGAAGTGAAGGATGATATTTTGAAACATGTTTATGCAAGAAATCATGAATTGAAACATAAAAATTAGAAAATTTGTGAAGAAAAACGAATTTTACCTCCTCCCCACCATTCTGGCGTTAAACGCCCAACTGCTGCATGTTTTGGGCGTTTAACGCCCAAATGTTGCTTCCCTGGGCGTTCAACGCCCAGCTGTTGCTTCTTTCTGGCGTTGAATGCCAGGAAGTTCTTTGTTACTGGGCGTTTTTCTAAACGCCCAGGATGCTGAATTTCTGGCGTTAAACGCCCAGAAGGAGCTTCTTTCTGGCGTTCAACGCCCAGAAGATGCTCCTTTCTGGCGTTTAACGCCCAAATGGCTATCCTTACTGGCGTTGAACACCGAGTGGATGCTTCTTTTGGGCGTTCAACGCCCAAAACGTTTCTTACTGGCCTTTTTCACGCCAGTGAGCTCCAAAATTCCCTGTAACTCTGTGAATTCAAGCAATTGCTATTTTACCTTGAAGATACTTTGACATATACATGTAAAAAGAGATTCATTAACAAAAACAAATAAAATTAAATTTTGTGAACGGCTGGGTTGCCTCCCAGCAAGCGCTTCTTTAATGTCGTTAGCTGGACTATTACTGAGCTCTAATCAAGTCTCAGTTTTGAGCACTCTTGCTTAAAATTGCCTTCAAGATAATGTTTAACTCTCTGTCCATTAACAATGAACTTTTTGTTAGAGTCATTATCCTGAAGCTCAACGTATCCATATGGTGATACACTTGTAATCACATATGGACCTCTCCACCGGGACTTCAATTTTCCGGGGAATAATTTGAGCCTAGAATTGAATAGCAGAACTTTCTGCCCTGGCTTAAAGACTCTAGATGACAATTTCTTATCATGCCATCTTTTTGCTTTCTCTTTGTATATTTTTGCATTCTCGAAAGCATTGAGTCTAAATTCCTCTAGCTCATTTAACTGAAGCAATCGTTTTTCTCCAGCTAACTTGGCATCAAGGTTCAGGAATCTGGTTGCCCAGTAGGCCTTATGTTCCAGTTCCACTGGCAAGTGACATGCCTTTCCATACACAAGCTGGTATGGAGAGGTCCCTATAGGGGTCTTGAATGTTGTTCTGTATGCCCACAGAGCATCATCCAAGCTTCTTGCCCAATCCCTTCTACGGTTAATTACAGTCCATTCCAGGATTCTTTTGATTTCTCTATTTGAGACTTCAGCTTGCCCATTAGTCTGTGGATGATATGGAGTGGCCACCCTGTGGCTAACTCCATAACGAACCAAAGCAGAATAGAGCTGTTTATTGTAGAAATGAGTGCCCCCATCACTGATTAATACTCTAGGGGTGCCAAATCTGCTGAGGATGTGTTTCTGGAGGAATTTTAACACTGTCTTAGTGTCATTAGTGGGTGTTGCAATAGCTTTCACCCATTTGGATACATAATCCACTGCCACCAGAATATAAGTGTTTGAGTATGATGGTGGGAAAGGTCCCATGAAGTCAACACCCCATACATCAAACAACTCAATCTCTAAGATTCCTTGTTGAGGCATGGCATAACTGTGAGACAGATTACCAGATCTTTGGCAACTGTCACAATTAAGTACAAACACTCGGGAATCTTTATAGAGAGTAGGCCAGTAGAAGCCACATTGGAGGACTCTTGTGGCTGTTCGCTCACTTCCAAAATGTCCTCCATACTGGGATCCATGGCAGTGCCATAGGATCTTCTGCGCTTCTTCTTTAGGCACACATCTACGGATTACTCCGTCTGCACATCTCTTAAAGAGATACGGCTCATCCCAAAGATAATACTTTGCATCCGTGATCAGCTTCTTTGATTGCTGCCTACTGTATTCTTTGAGTATAAATCTCACTGCTTTGTAGTTTGCAATGTTTGCAAACCATGGCACTTCCTGGATGGCAAAGAGTTGCTCATCCAGAAAGTTTTCAGAGATCTCAGTAAGAGGGAGGGACGCCCCTTCTACTGGTTTTATTCGGGATAGGTGATCTGCTACCTGATTCTCTGTCCCTTTTCTGTCTCTTATTTCTATATCAAACTCTTGCAGAAGCAACACCCATCTTATAAATCTGGGTTTTAAATCCTGCTTTGTGAGTAGATATTTAAGAGCAGCATGATCAGTGTACACAATCACTTTTGATCCTACTAAATAGGATCTGAATTTATCAATGGCGTAAACCACTGCAAGTAGCTCTTTTTCTGTGGTTGTATAGTTCTTCTGTGCGTCATTTAGAACACGGCTGGCATAGTAAATGACGTGCAGAAGCTTGTCATGCCTTTGTCCCAACACTGCACCAATGGCATGGTCATTGGCATCACACATTAGTTCAAATGGCAATGTCCAGTTTGGTGCAGAGATGATTGTGCTGTGACCAATTTAGCTTTCAGAGTCTCAAATGCCTGCAGACACTCCTTATCAAAGACAAATGGCGTGTCAGCAGCTAGCAGGTTGCTCAGAGGTTTGGAAATTTTTGAAAAATCCTTTATAAACCTCCTATAGAATCCTGCATGCCCCAGAAAGCTTCTGATTGCCTTAACATTGGTAGGTGGTGGTAATTTTTCAATTACCTCTACCTTAGCTTGATCCACCTCTATTCCCTTGTTCGAAATTTTATGCCCAAGGACAATTCCTTCAGTCACCATAAAGTGACATTTCTCCCAGTTTAAAACCAGGTTAGTCTCTTGGCATCTCTTTAGAACAAGTGCTAGATGGTTAAGACAGGAGCTAATGAGTCTCCAAATACTGAAAAGTCATCCATGAAGACTTCTAGAAATTTTTCCACCATATCAGAAAAAATTGAGAGCATGCACCTCTGAAAGGTTGCAGGTGCATTGCACAGGCCAAATGACATCCTTCTGTATGCAAATACTCCAGATGGACATGTGAATGCCATTTTCTCTTGATCCTGGGGATCTACTGCAATTTGATTATAACCTGAATATCCATCCAAGAAGCAGTAGTATTCATGACCTACTAGTCTTTCTAGCATCTGGTCTATGAATGGTAAAGGAAAATGATCCTTTCTGGTGGCTGTATTGAGCCTTCTATAATCAATACACATACGTGGTGCACAAAATTGTGATCACTACTTTTCACAACTCAAATAATCCCAGGTAATGAATCCAAAAACTTGGTGTTCAATACCTTGGCATAAACACAACTTCGCACAACTAACCAGCAAGTGCACTGGGTCGTCCAAGTAATAAACCATACGCGAGTAAGGGTCGATCCCACGGAGATTGTTGGTATGAAGCAAGCTATGGTCATCTTGTAAATCTCAGTCAGGCAGATTCTATTGGTTATGGATGATATATGAATAAAGCATAAAGATAAAGATAGAGATACTTATGTAATTCATTGGTGAGAATTTCAGATAAGCGTATGGAGATGCTTGATCCTTCCGTCTCTCTGCTTTCCTACTGTCTTCATCCAGTCCTTCTTACCCCTTTCCATGGCAAGCTGTATGTTGGGCATCACCGTTGTCAGTGGCTACAGTCCCGTCCTCTCAGTGAAAATGTTCAATGCACCCTGTCACGGCACGGCTAATCATCTGTCGGTTCTCAATCAGGTTGGAATAGAATCCATTGATTCTTTTGCGTCTGTCACTAACGCCTAGCCTTCAGGAGTTTGAAGCTCGTCACAGTCATTCAATCATTGAATCCTACTCAGAATACCACAGACAAGGTTTAGACCTTCCGGATTCTCTTGAATGCCGCCATCAATTCTAGCTTATACCACGAAGATTCCGATTAAAGAATCCAAGAGATAAACATTCAAGCCTTGCTTTTGGTTTGTCATGATGATGAGCGTCACATAATCATCACATTCATCAAGTTCTTGAGTGCGAATGAATATCTTGGAATAAAAACAAGCTGAATTGAATAGAAGAACAATAGTAATTGCATTAATACTCGAGGTACAGCAGAGCTCCACACCTTAATCTATGGTGTGTAGAAACTCCACCGTTGAAAATACATAAGAACAAGGTCTAGGCATGGTCGAATGGCCAGCCTCCCAATACATGATCAAAAGACTCAAAATGATCAAGGATCCAAAGATTCAAAGATCTAAAGATGATTTAAGATCCCAAGATGAAAATACAATAGCAAAAGGTCTTATTTATAAAGAACTAGTAGCCTAAGGTTTACAGAAATGAGTAAATGACAGAAAAATCCACTTCTGGGCCCACTTGGTGTGTGCTTGGGCTGAGCATTTGAAGCATTTTCGTGTAGAGACTCTTCTTGGAGTTAAACGCCAGTTTTTGTGCCAGTTTGGGCGTTTAACTCCTATTCTTGTGCCAGTTCTGGCGTTTAACGCCAAGCAGTTTTGAGCTGATTTGGAACGCCAGTTTGACCCATAAAATCTTGGGCAAAGTATAGACTATTATATATTGCTGGAAAGCCCAGGATGTCTACTTTCCAACGCCGTTGAGATCGCGCCAATTGGGCTTCTGTAGCTTCAGAAAATCCACTTCGAGTGCAGGGAGGTCAGAATCCAACAGCATTTGCAGTCCTTTTCAGTCTCTGAATCAGATTTTTGCTCAGGTCCCTCAATTTCAGCCAGAAAATACCTGAAATCACGGAAAAATACATGATGAGCGGATCATTTGTACGCTTTTTGGCATTGTTTTTAGTATGTTTTTAGTACGATCTAGTTAGTTTTTAGTATATTTTTATTAGTTTTTAGTTAAAATTCACTTTTCTGGACTTTACTATGAGTTTGTGTGTTTTTCTGTGATTTCAGGTATTTTCTGGCTGAAATTGAGGGTCCTGAGCGAAAATCTGATTCAGAGACTGAAAAGGACTGCAGATGCTGTTGGATTCTGACCTCCCTGCACTCGAAGTGGATTGTCTGGAGCTACAGAAGCCCAATTGGCGCGCTCTCAACGGCATTGGAAAGTAGACATCCTGGGCTTTCCAGCAATATATAATAGTTTATACTTTGCCCGATATTTGATGGCCCAAACCGGCGTGGCAAATCAGCCTCAGAATTTCCAGCGTTTAACGCTGGAACTGGCATAAAACTTGGAGTTAAACGCCCAAACTGGCATGAAAGCTGGCGTTTAACTCCAGAAAAGGTCTCTACACATGAAAGCTTCAATGCTCAGCCCAAGCACACATCAAGTGGGCCCAGAAGTGGATTTTTCTGTCATTTACTCATTTCTGTAAACCTTAGGTTACTAGTTCACTATTAATAGGATCTTTTGACATTGTATCTGTACCTCATGACACTTTACACGTTTCTTTGTGTACCTTCCACAGCATGAGTCTCTAAACCCCATGGTTGGGGTGAGGACTCTGCTGTGTCTTGATGGATTAATGCAATTACTACTGTTTCTTATTCATCATGCTTGCTTCCATTCTAAGATATCACTTGTTCTTAACCCGGATGAATGTGATGATCCGTGACACTCATCATATTCTCAACTATGAACGTGTGCCTGACAACCACCTCTGTTCTACCTTAGATTGAGTAGATATCTCTTGGATTCCTTAATCAGAATCTTCGTGGTATACGCTAGAACTGATGGCGGCATTCAAGAGAATCCGGAAGGTCTAAACCTTGTCTGTGGTATTCTGAGTAGGATTCAATGATTGAATGACTGTGACGAGCTTCAAACTCCTGAAGGCGGGCGTTAGTGACAGACGCAAAAGAATCAATGGATTCTATTCCGGCCTGATCGAGAACCGACAGATGATAGCCGTGCCGTGACAGGTGCGTTGAACATTTCCACTGAGAGGATGGGAGGTAGCCACTGACAACGGTGAAACCCTACATACAGCTTGCCATGGAGGGAGCTTTGCGTGTTTGATGAAGAAGACATAGGAAAGCAGAGATTCAGAAGATGGAGCATCTCCAAAACCTCAACCTCTCTTCTCCATTCTGCATAACAAGTACCTATTTGTTCTTTGCTTTTCACAATCAACCCTGATAATTTCTGATATCCTGACTAAGATTTACAAGATAACCATAGCTTGCTTCAAGCCGACAATCTCCGTGGGATCGACCCTTACTCACTAAGGTATTACTTGGACGACCCAGTGCACTTGCTGGTTAGTTGTGCGGAGTTACAAAGTGTGATTGCAATTTCGTGCCCCAAGTTTTTGGCGCCGTTGGCCGGGGATTGTTCGAGTTTGGACAACTGACGGCTTATCTGTTGCTTAGATTAGGACTGTTTTGTTTTCATTGGTTTAGAGTCTTTTAGTTGAGTCTAGTTTCATATTTTAAGTTTGGTGTCAATTGCATGCTTTTGCTTTTCTTTTAATTTTCGATTTTGCATGTCCTTAATCCCTTTTTGATCCGTAAAAGTTCTAAGTTTGGTGTCCTCTTTGTGTTTTTCTCTTAAAAATTTTCGAAAAATTGTGTTTTGAATTTCTAAAATTTTAAGTTTGGTGTCATTTTGTTGTTTTCCTCTTTCCTCTTTTAAAAAAAAATCATATCTTTTTCATAAAAATTTTTCAAATCATATCTTTCTAATTGCTAATCTCAAAATCTTTTTAATTAACCACTTGATTTTCAATTTGCTGTGATCCTATTTTCTTTCAATTTTCGATTTTTTTTATTTTTTTTATTTTCCTTTTGTTTTTATTTTATTTTTGGTTAATTCAAAAAAAAACAAAATTTATCTATGGCAATCCATATCATTTCCCTTTACCATTATGGACCTAAGTGGATTGATCAGTCCAGAAGGACTCTGGGGTCAT